>NW_019417900.1:8403-20600 GCF_000390285.2 Anoplophora glabripennis
AATGCGTATTTTTGGATATCGAGTTTTTACGAAATATAAAAGTTATGGCAAAAAATGGCTTGAGGGGTGGTTATTTCAACCTCTTTCGAGGGGTTAAAATTTTCTAAAAATAGTTGAAAACTCGCATCTGTATTAGTAAACAACCTGTAAAAAATTAGTTATTTGTACCTCGTTCGGTTTTCAAATTAGCCAATTTTCATAAATTTTTTGGAAACTTAAATGGCCCATATCTCTTCAGGGGTGAACATTTTACTAAGGCGTTTTTTTACAGATCGTGTTCTTTTGAAATGTAGATTCACTGGCATCATTTATGCTACTCCATTCAAAAACACCCTGTATACTATTGCCCATGCTTGAATGTTATAATTATTAATCTAAATGTTCAACAACTTAGTTAACTTATCGTAAATATAACTTTTTGATAGTTCCTGTCAAATTAATTTTGCCTTCAAATGAAACTTCACTATGTCTTTTTACTGTCTATGAATTTGAATACGGCACTAATAAGGTATGGTCTTTAATATTGCATCGATTATCTTGATTCTATAATAACTTCAATGATCAGATTTGTCAAATTTGGAACTGATTTGTGATACTGTGATAATGACATTCATAACACAAATTACTTACGGAAATACTTTTTTTTTCTTCTTGAGTAGTTCTTTATCTCACAATACTAACGAACTGGATACCTGAAGCTTACTTTCATTCATTAATTTCACATGATCTTCTCCTTTGGAGGTTCCTTTTATGCATCAACTTGTATGTAATATAAATGTCCTTTTTTATTTTACTATTCTGCTCCACTTACTTCCAACTTTTTAAATTCCTCCAAATTTGACTTTTTTCACTCTGTTGCTTTTTTTTCTTGTAACTAATTTCTTTTTTCTTCTTTCTTTTGTTTTTCCCTTGATCCTCACTATTCCTTAAGGGCCTTACACCTTCCTTTATATTCTTATAACGTTCACTTTTTTTTTCTTCACTTCACTTTAAACTTTATTATCTATTATTTACTCTTCTAACATTCAACTGACAAATTTTATATTAATTTCCCTGAATTATTATTTAATATATTTTATTTTAATTTACATTCCCATTTTTTTTAACCTAATATTGATCTTGTATCTGCCATCTGCCTTAACTCTGACATTATTTGACATTTGTTAATTTTGACTTCATAATATTTAAACTTCAAATTTGTGATTTATCTCAATATTCCCCAAATTTGTTTTGCTAATTTGATACACTCCATGAAGCAAATTTGCAAAATAAAATTTTCCATTCTCTCCAACTATAGTTACTCCAGTCGGCAGAGGTCGAAAAGTTACTGTTGGTGACATTTTCTTGATAACTCGGAAATAACTACACAGGTCTACTTTAAATGATGAGTACAATAACAGTCTAATTTGGTGACAAAGTATTTTATCAGGAAAAAAGTTAGTAACAATTTAATCGTGAAAAAAAATTTTTTAGTTGTTTTCTTTAAATCACTCGGCAGGATGACTTTGTACGAAAAAATGCTTAGGACATGATTTTGTTCATAATAAAAATAGCGACAAAATGGCGTTGGTCCGATTACGAAATTTGCAATAACAAAGCCGTGAGATTGAAAAAACGGTATAAAACGCCATTTTTTTTAAATTGCTGTAAAAATGTCAATTATAAACAAAAGGTGATAAAACTTTCGAAAACTATAGTTCAATATATATACAATAATGACGATAAAGCCGAAAATCAGGAGAGCAAAACTTTTTGTTCTATAAGGTGTTATACATTCATCGGCATCTGAAACTCGAAACTTTGCCAAATTTGTTCGAAGCTTTGCTGACACTTGAAATTTGGTACACACATAGTGTAAATATGCAGAAACCAAAAGCAATTTGCAAAATTCAAGTATCTTCATTTTTGCAGTTTTGGTAAGGTTTTATACGTCACCCTAGTTTTATACGTCACCGTTTTTTTAATTTTTGGACGTATATTTATGTATATTTATAAAATATTCCATTACGGTAGATTAGCCAGCATAATTACCTACAATTTAAAAAAATATATATTTTCATCGTTTAGATCCTAAGCTACTTAACATTTTGCGCCTGTTAGCTGTAGTCGTACATTATTCAACATATTAACATAAAACAAAATCGTAGGTACGTGTGGGGTAAACCTTTAACTTTAAGTAAACAATTGTTTAAATTTACTGTTGCATATTTCTAATAGTATACAAGCGCGGAAGAGTGGAGCTCGAGCTCGAAAATGAAAAGTAAAGTAAAAATCTAACTAGAAACGTTCGTAAGCAAGTGCACTACCTAATATTATGTGCGTCTTACAAGTTTTCAAAATGGCGCATTCAAAATGGCGCCTATACCAGCGAATTAACACGTTTAAGGTCAAAATCTGCTGAAAACGCCAATTGATCGCTTCCATAGTCTCACTAAAAATATTCCTTGTGTAACGCATCAGCATATGCCGTATACTCTCTTTAAATTTTAAATATGGCGACTGCAAAATGGCACCGATATCGGTGAATAATCTCTTCAAACTGAGTAAAAACTACCTATAATATAGGTATATAATATAATATAATGGTTACTTTGATTTTTTTTTAAATTCAAAAGGTTAAGCCAAATATTACACAGCCACACAACAAAAGAAAAGTAGTTTGTACTTTTCATGCGATATATGTTATCTGTAGTATTTTTGCCTCTTGATCACGAATCCAGTGTCAGAATTGAATTATCACATCACAGGAATTTCCTAACCTGAAAAAACAAGTAAAAAATAGCAAAAATTCGTGAAATAGTTCTTTTTCTAATCTCAAAAAAAAAAACAGGTCAATTAAAGTCTGATATCATGAATTTACAAACAATTAGATTCGCGCCAAATTTGGTATTCGGGGGTTTTCTGGGTCGCTGATCACGGATCCGAGGTCAATTTTGCAAAATTCAATATGGTGAATGGCGATGGCCAATCAAATTTTAAAAAAATAACAGAATCGCAGCAAATTTGGTATACGGGGGTTTTCGGGGTCGCTGACTACGGATCCGAGGTCAATTTTGCAAAATTCAAGATGGCGGATCCAAAATGGCCGACCAAATTTTCAAATAATAACAGAATCGCAACAAATTTGGTATACGAGGGTTTTCGGGGTCGCTGATTACGTATTCGAGGTCAGAATTGCGAAACTCATTTTGTAATATTTTACTTTATAACATGAGTACCCAATCATGTGTTAATCTACTTTTTTTCGGCGATATCTTGTTCTCTTTTCTGTAAAAGATCTATTCACGGGTTGAATTTTGTAAATCTGATCTCGGATTCGTGATCAGAATGTTATTTTTTGAGATTTTGGTCGGCCGCCATCTTGAATTTTGCAAAATTCGTGATCAGCGACCCCGAAAACCCCCTTATACCAAATTTGATGCGAATCTGTTATTTTTTGAAAATTTGGTCGGCCATCTTGGATCCGCCATCTTAAATTTTGCAAAATTGACCTCGGATCCGTGATCAGCGACCCCAAAAACCCCCATATACCAAATTTGGCGCGAATTTGTTATTTTTTGAAAATTCGTGATATCTGACCTTAATTGACCCGTTTTTTTTTTTTTTTGGTTAGAAAATGAACCATCAATTCTGACAGCTAATTCGCGTTCGGCGGGGTCATAACTATATAAATGAACATTTGAATATGGTTAAAAAAAAATTTTCTAGTTTTCCTAGCACTTTTTCGTGAATTTTTGTTATTTTCGACCTGTTTTTTGAGGTTAGGAAATTCCTGAGATGTGATAGCACAATTTTGACACCTGATTCATGATCAGGAGGCAAACATACTACTGATAACATATGTCGCATGAAAAGTACAGACTATTTTTTTTTGTGTGGCTGTGTTATTTTGAAAAAAGTTTATACTCAGTTTGAAGAGATTATTTCACCGATATCGGTGCCATTTGGAGTCCCCATTTTTAACATTTAAAGAGAGTATACCGCATATGCTGATGCGTTACACAAGGAATATTTTTAGTGAGACTATTTTCAGCAGATTTTGACCTTAAACGTGTTAATTCGCTGGTATAGGCGCCATTTTGAATGCGCCATTTTGAAAACTTAGGCGCACATAATATTAGGTAGTGCACTTGCTTACGAACGTTTCTAGTTAGATAGCTTGAGCTTATCCGCATTTAAATGGCGTTATTAGCAGATCTTGACCCAAAATCGAGCTATTTCGCTGATATAAGCGCCATTTTGAGGTCGCCATTTAAAAATTTATGCAAGGAGCACGTACCATTTGGTAGAGCACTTCCATATCAACGTTTTCTGTTGAATAACACTAGCGCATATACCGTCAAATGTGGATTGCAACAGGTTTAAGCCAAAAATTTTGGTATTTCGATGATATCAGCGCCAATTTGAAGTTGCCATTTTGAAAATTCAGAGGACACGCATGGAATTTAGTAACTAATTTTCGTCATCATCGCTCCATTGTCAATAGCACTTCTTTCAGGAGGTCGCCAAAATTCGTGGATAGTAGCCGCCATATTGCAACCGCCATCTTGAAAATTAAAAAGCGCCACACGGCTTTCGAAAGCGCTCATCTCAACGAATTTTTTTAAGCCGTCGTGCGATATTTTTAACCGATTCAATTTTTGTACTAGCGGGTGGCACGGTTGACACGGATCGTTCCATATATATATACACTAATGGAAAAAATTAAGAGGTAAAAAAAAATCTAAATTTTCGGCGATTTTCCATCTTAACCACCTTATGGATTAGATAGGTTGTTCATTTAGCTTCAATATCTTTTTTTTTAGTCTCGATACGACCATTTCTCGCTGAACTATCGGACTTTGAATGAAAATGAATCATTTTCTCTTTGTTCATCGATATCTCAGAAACCAATGGTTGCACACAAAATTGACGGTGGGTTTCAGAAACTTGAATGAATTCTCTACAAGATCCTGGCACGGTTTTTTAGAAAAAAATTTTTTTATCCTTAACATGACTGAAGAATCGTAAAAAACAGATTTTTTAGGGGTCTTCTAGAAAATCACGTGCCACATTGAGAATCTTGGGAAAATGACTAATGTTAAGTGTGCCTTTTACAGGTCATTGTACCCCTAAAAGCCCTACAGAGTTTCAATTCGATCCATCAAGCCGTGTTTTTATTTCATTCGATTGAATTTTTTAAAAAATTAAAGGATCACGTTTTTTTGCCTTCAAATGCTCATAATCCGTAAAATAATGAAAAACATTTTTTTCCTGTTTGTTTTTGACATTCTTATTACAGAAAGCATTTGAAATTATGAAAAAAAAAAAAAAAAAAAAAATTTTTTTGAACCGTTTTTCAGAAATTTCACAAAACCGCCGGCATTAGCGTTACCCAAAGCGTACCATGTGGAGGTTGCACGGTCAGATTTAGGCTTCTTTTACACACGTGCGAAAAGCGTTTGAAGTTATGACAAACAAAAATTTTTTTTTATTTTTTTTTTAAATAAATTTTTTCATATGATTCACTCCAGAAAGTTTATCTCAGTAATCCCCAAGTATTTTCGACACGATTCTCCTACTTCATTTCGTGATTATGCTGACCGAATTTTAATTAAATTTAAAAAAGCTTTTTCCGAATTTACAGAACACTAAAACAAAGTTTTTTTCAAACCACCTTTTCTTCAGTAGAAAAAAGTTTGAATAATTTTTTTTTTTTAAAATTGAATTTTTTTTCAAATCAAAATTTTTTTCGATTGCTCACTATGGTCAGACGTGATCTATCGGAGCCGGAAGTTGCTCGCTTAGTAACTTTGATAGACGAAGGTTATATTCGTAGAGATGTGGCCGTTCGGATGGGTGTTAGCCAATGCGCCGTATCGTGCTTACGCTAGATACCGGGAGACTAACCAATTTAATCGTCGCCCTGGTCTCGGTCGCCATCGTGTCACTAGCGACCGCGATGATCGGGCAATCGTTCGCCAAGTTCGACGTGATCCTTTCGTTAACGCGAACATTGTGGCACGAAATTTTCCGAATCGGAAACAACAGCAACAACAACAGCGACGACGAAATCAGGTAAGAAACATTTGTGACCGAACGGTCAGAAACCGTCTCCTTGAAACCGGGATACTAAAAAATAGATATTGGAATATAATGGGCCGTCGATTGAACCTAGCCCGTTAGAACACGCCCACGCACACCCCCACACACGCACACCCACCCACACACACACACACACACACGCACGCACGCACGCACACGCACAGGCACACGCACGCACATACACACACAGATTTACAAATTGAAGTTTATGTTCGCGAATTACTAAAGCTCGTAATAAATAATGCAATTGCTCCCAATAAAATATCACTTTCTGCTTTGTATGATCGCATAGAGACACAATTAAGAGCTTTAGAAACATTAGGTATCACTTCTGAAAAATGCTCCGCGATGCTTTTTCCGCTTATAGAATCCTGTTTATCCAATGATTTATTAAGGGCCTGGCTAAGATCTCACTTTAGTTCTTTGAAACATTATACTTCTCGCGATTGTGTATCCACAGGATGAAGGCGATAGTACTTTAGAAATTCGACTTTTTGAAGAACGAAGTGCAGAATGAGCAACGTATATCCCTGGCTGCTGAAGGTTTTGGTTTGTCGTCTGTTAGCGGAATTATCGACAGTGACGTGAAAACGAGGAGACCAATTAAGACAGCTCCTATACCTACTGCTACAGATTTGATTAATTATGACGCCGTTAAGTGTGTCTTTTGTGAAGGTGCACATATAAGTGATTCCTGCTTTAAAGCCCAAAACATGTGTATTCAAAACAAGACAGAAACTTTGATGAAGAAAAGTGCTTGTTTCCGATGTTTAAAAGTAGGACACCAGGCAAAGAAATGTCGTACTCGTTTGCAATGCGTCATTTGTGGAAAATCACATGCTACCTTGATGTGTACTGATTTAGCAGTGAATAAAACGTCCGCTGATAATACACAGAGCACTGTTAATGAAAATTGTGCTAAAGACAATTCCCTGGCTAACTATTCGACTCCACTGGTCTTCCTACAAACTTTACGTGTAACGATAAGTTCTAAATTTGGTTATAAGGAAATTCGTGCTTTAATTGATACTGGTTCAGAACGTTCTTATATTTTAAAGTCGACTGCTATGGAATTGGGATGTTCACCTAAATCTACAGAAAAAATCATACATTGTCTTTTTGGTGGTATCGAAAAAGTAAACAGGCACCAATGTTTTGAAATTACAATCAGTAAAGGAAAATACTCATGTGCTTTTGAAGTTCTTGACCAAGACATAATTTGCAAGGAAGTATGTAATATATCCCAAGGTCCCTGGTGTAGCATTCAAATAAGACACCTTAATAAAATACATATTTATTGTTGTGTCCCAGTATCCTTGGCTAGGAAATTTTATACCATCCTGTATACTGTAGGAACACAATCAGATGTCTAGTTTTTATAACAACCAAAGTCCGGTCTTGCGCGCTTCACGCGGAGTAGGGCGAATATTAAATTCGAAAAAGAAACAGATGAGCGGACAGAACTTCTTGAAACGCGGGTCAGAAATAAGTACGTGAAATCGTTCATTCAACCTGTGCCGTAGTAAAATTGCAACAGAATTATTAGAGTAGCCTCGATGCCGATATTTTGAACTGTACATCGTACATTACATCACCAGCATCCAATAGCTTTCCTAATAGTCAACTAAAAACTGTCAACTCGCCGGAGGTTGCTCCGTAAGTATAATTGCCGATCTTTTTTATTATTGCAGTTAGGTATACCGTGGTTTAAATATCCACAGGGCAAGTAAGTTAGGAGTAGGCGTGTACCGCGTTCGAGTCCCTCCGACCAGGTTTTACACCTGGATATGTAATCAGCACGTGTCGCCCTGGAGCCGTACTCCACACCTACACGATCCCCGTTGTCTACACCAAGCCTGTTTGCTGCGTCTTCCCCGTGGTTTTCACTACATAGACTTTCTAGACGTATGGGCATTTCGGCCGATCTGATGTCGTCAGTCTATTTGTCAGAGCCATTTCCGGGACCATGGAGCCGCCATTTTAACTTGTGGATTGGACAACGTGGATAAGTCAGGTTTTATTTTATGAATAACCACAAGATTTTGATTTCCATGCCAAATTTTAAACCTATTTTTGTTCACATGACGTAACAATATTTAAATTTGCCTAAATACTGGATGTCTGATTATGAGGTATATTTATGTATGAATGTGTATATTCTAACCGTCAGCATTTAAAATTATTTCATTATGTAAGGTATTTGTGATCACAAATAACCCATTATTTTGACACCGTTATAATATTATTTTACAATTGTTCAACACAAAAATCTACATTTGAATGCTTCGTTAACCTTCACTTTTTTTTTGTCTTATTATATAGGTATACTTATTAAATGTAGTATTAACTTTAATGCATTTTTGTAAATTAATTTAGAAGGTATATTTCATACCCATTACTTTACTTCATTACATCAAGTATTAGTGTAGCCATTTTTCAGTTTGAATAGTTTCTAATAAAACTGTTTTTAAATTTTATGTTTTCTAGTTTTCTTTCGTGATGTCTGTAACTACCTCAACTCAGCAATGTTACA
Organism: Anoplophora glabripennis; assembly: GCF_000390285.2. Classification (NCBI taxonomy): domain Eukaryota; kingdom Metazoa; phylum Arthropoda; class Insecta; order Coleoptera; family Cerambycidae; genus Anoplophora; species Anoplophora glabripennis. Next base: position 17,021 of record NW_019417900.1, read on the forward strand.
CTTTAAATAGATAAAATAAAAAACATCTGTATTTTTGATATTGACATTTATCACTTTCATCAATATTTGTTTACTTATTTAAAAGTGATAGGCGCCCCTAGAAATAACCCTTAGATTACATAATATATTTATTCCCTACTTGATGTGAATTAACACTTTTACTTTACCCACAACCTAGCCATAAATGAGCTGCCGGCACATAAAAACAAATAAAGTATGGTAATTTAACAATAAAAGACTTAATTAACGCCATACTGGATAGAAGAAGTTCGTTGTTTAGGTATTCAAATATCTGATGTAAATAATTCAGGACCTATCGAACTTTTAATTGGAGCGGATGTGGCAGGAAAACTTTATACAGGAGGTAAACAGGCATTACAATGTGGTCTGGTGGCAATTGAAACAACTGTGGGTTAGACGTTGATGGGAAAATTCCCTATAGGTAAACCTATTTCGACGGTTGCTATGATCAGTTTATCTCTATTGATCAAAGAAGCTTCTATTGCAGGTTTGTGGGATTTAGACACATTAGGAATAAAAGAAACAGCGGAAATAAAGTCTAAATGCGATATGGCAAGAGCGGCGAAGGAACTCTTCTTACAGACGGTGCAAATTAACGAAGAAAATCGTTATGATGTGAGACTTCCCTGGTTAGAAGACCACCGCCATCTACCTACAAATTATAATATCGCTAAGAGGTTAAGTTCTACTGTACAGAAGTTGAAAGGTCAAAAGTTAGTAGAAGCTTATGATGCTGTTTTTCAACAGTGGTTAGAAGAAGATATAATAGAACTGGACAAGGTGAGTGATAAAACACAAGGACATTTCCTTCCACACAGACCTGTTATTAAAGAGAACAGTACTACAAGATTAAGACCTGTGTTTGACGCATCCGCTCGAGAAAATAATGGACCATCCCTCAATGACTGTTTGGAGATGGGTATGACTTTAATTGAGGAAATACCTTCCATTATAATAAGATTTCGAGAGAATCGTATTGGCGTTATAAGTGACATTCGTAAAGCATTTTTACAAATAAATGTAAAAAAAAGGACAGAGAGTATTTGAAATTCTTGTGGCTCGATACAGATGGAAACGAAATTATGTATAGACACAAACGCGTGGTGTTTGGGGTTAATTGTAGTCCATTCCTACTTGGTGTCACAATTGAATATCTTCTGTCAAAGTGTATAGTATTCAGAAGAGACAGTTAAGAAACTATCAAAAAGTTTTTATGTAGATAATTGTGTAACTAGCGTCGTAGACAAGAACACTCGAGAGAAGTTTATTTCAGAAGCAAAATTGGTCATGCTTTGGAGCTTGTTTATATGTCAATGTCATACAAAATTTAGAGTATGGTGTACCAGATTATGATACCATTGACAGATCATCTTTGTGCAGAAAGTTGCGATGTAAACAGAAGTTGCGCGACGATGTAAGGAAAAGATTTCGTACGGAGTATTTAGGGCAATTGAAAACTATTTGCAATAGAAAACCATACCGCGAGGTAAGAATCGGTGACATCGTATTAATTGGCAACGATGTAGTTAAACGTGTTGACTGGCCACTTGGTCGTGTAGTTGAACTTATACATGGCAAAGACAATAAAGTTAGGCTGGTTAAAGTGAATACCAAGAGGGGACAATTGTTGAGACCAGTTCAACGTCTCTATCCTCTGGAATGCATCGACTCGTCATTAGAGGAAACCACGGATCCAGGTACGAGTAGACGAAAACAAGAACTCGGCGTTCCTGAGCTACATCCACAAGATGTTATACCGTCTGAACCTGAAGGTTTTAGTAGTAAACCTGAAAATTGTGCGGGAGTGACATTAAAATGCAGAGTACCCGTTATTACGCGTAGTGGTCATGTGTCTAAGCCTCCCTTAAAATTATGTTATTAAATTATACCTGATAATTGTCGAATTTTTGTTTGTATAAGTTTGTAATTAGTGAGAAACTTTTTTTAATGTTGTAAAATGTTTCTCAGGTGGGAGAATGTTGCAAATTTATAGAATGACTATATATATTTTAAATATTTTGATTATAAAAAGTAATCTATTAGAGAATCGATATAGCCATAATGTGATATTTTTCAATTATAAAAAAGAAGGCAATTGTCATAAATAAAGAAAAAGAACGTGACATTCTCAAACAGAGATTTTTTGAAAAATATATATAATTTTGTTAACAGTAACGAAGTCTATAATAAATACGTGTGCTACTAATCATCACTCTCATTTTGAGCTCTCGTGTTGCTGCAGACGGGTAGTTTGTATGTGTACACGAAATATATATATATATCGGGCGTTTCACGTCAACGGGCACAGTGGACTGCCCAGAATAAAAATGGATCAATATTGACGTTCGACGTGTCAAAATCTTCGTATTTAAAAACTCTATCGAATGCCGTCTGGTGATTTTAAAAAAAACATCATGGCGGTTCCAATATGGCGTCCGTAATCATGGAAAATTCTGTTTAATGAGCAATATTGATAGAGAAGAAACATAAAAATACTGTTTTGTAGACTGAATCACCATATCTTTACGTTTTTGGGGTTGCTGATTTCGAATTTAATATTCGTTAAACCCTATCTAGTCACTGTTCGCCCCTAACGTTAAAAATACTTCAAATCGTTGAAATAATACGATTCTACGATGAGTAACACTCTAACCACCACGATTTATGTTTTCGGGATCGCTGAAACCAATTATTCTGATATCAATATAACTTCAACTAGTCAGAATTCGTGCCTAACCTCAAAAAAGTAGCGCAAATTGCTAAGATTACACTTTTCTATGTTTAGGAATGAAGTGTAACTAACATATCTTTATATTTTTGGGATCACTGAATTGAATTCCTATATCCGTTTGAACCCAACTAGTCACTAGTCGTACCTAACCTCAAAAAATATTCCAAATCACTAAAATGACACTTTTTCTAGTTGAGTTATAAAGTCTGATCACAGTATCACCAAAATCGCTTATAATATATTACAGGTAAAGAAATTAAAGTTGATTATTATATCCAATTGATCCGTTATTTACAAAAGTTACCCCCAAGCCGTGTCACTTCTCTAACCCTCTCGTGGTAGTTCCAATATGGCGCCTGAAGATATACATAAAAAACACGAAATATTGGATAGCATCACTCAAATGCTACAATTTTTCAAAAAGTCTGGTGCGCTGACACTTTGATCAAACCATTTTAATTTCTGAGTTCATTGACTGAATCCACATACTAAAACAAGTTTCGAAATAGTATTTGCCGAATCGATTAAGGCTTACATAAGAATTATTCCGTCCTTTCAGTACTTTCGATATTTTTAAATTCAACAGGTTAAACAATATATGCTTTTTGTGTTTAATCGGGTTGAGGCCGTTATCATGGCTAAGACATAAAGTCTGTATTACCTTTTCTTTAGTATAATATGCAGAACTTCTAAAAAGGATTTGTTCTTTTTATATGGAACATACCTTTCATCATATCACATGCTCGTTTGGAAAAAAACATAAAAATATGGTGGTCGCACTTTATAACTATTATAGCTTTTGAGGTTAGGTACGACTAATGACTAGTT
>NW_019417900.1:24269-31710 GCF_000390285.2 Anoplophora glabripennis
TCTGGACGGATGAATGCTGTTTTACTCGTGCTGGCATTTTAAACAGGTAAAAAACATAAGTATTGCTTTCTCAAAAACAATAAGTGCCTACCTAGGTTACACCAAAGTTTAGATTTACACTAAAGTTTACATTTATTATGTAAACTTTGGTTATACGCAACTGCATATTGAATAATAAATTGAAATACTAAAACTGTGTATTTTTTAACATAATAAATTATAAAACGTGAAAACGTGAATAATATTAAAAATGATAAATTGTAATAACCGTACATTCGAAAACAATCATCCCTATTCATTGGTGACACGATTTTCCTTTGATTACAGTTCGTATTAGTCTAGGAGCCAGATCCGGTTCCGTGTACTAGCTATAAAAATAAACTTTTTACAGCCATTTAAACATTTAATTTGTTGATAACAATTAATCTGACTACTTTCAGGCTTTGCGACCAAGTTTTTTGGATTCAGGAGGTCAAAATACTTTAGAATAAGTTGTTTGCAACCGTGGGACTCTGGTTGGCAACGGAACCTTGTCTGGCTCCTAGACTAAAGTGCACACGTGCAAATTAGAAGGTTATTGACCTCGACACAGGTTAGCCTCGGTCGGAAACACGTACCGAGTTATTTATTTGTCTCCGTCCGATTGTATCTTTATCTTCTATTACTTACAGTCAATATTTAAATACTACATACATTACATCCTCTCTTTATAATTTATCTAGCGAGTGTTGGTTTTTTATGTCATTATTTTTGTAATGAAATTGAAATGGTTATGAAATGAAATTTAAATTATTTCAACTCTTGGGGTTTTGTAACTTCAATTTTAAATTTTATTTAAAGTGAAACAGCTAATTTCTTTGCAGCCATAATAGTCACATTTGGTCAGATGAAAACCCGCACACTACTCGTCGGTTTAGCTTTCAGAGGAGATTCAGATTTCGTATATGGCGATCGTTTAATTGGGCCGCATTTTCTACCTGAACATCTGAATGGGCCGCGTTACTTTTAATTTTTAGTAGAAGGCTTACAGCAAATTAAAAAATTATCACTATGATGTTAATAAAAAATGATTTTTGGCAAGTCATGCTCAGACCTCCTCGAGGTTCTTGCTGGGCAACAATAACAATTTAATATGTTGATTGCATAATTATAAAAAAATAATTTATAGCATTTTAAATTATTATTGGCTGACGTGAGCAAACCGTTTATTTATTGTCTTTATATGAGCGAAAATATATAAATATGGCAACATTGCATCTAGGTCGCTTTGTTCATATCGTAGCCGGCTGACGTCAGCCGGTCAGTAACAGCCTGAAAAGGGGGTTAAATAATGATTTGAAAATATTCTTTTCAGCTTAAATATGCATTTATTTATTTTTTAATCACGCCATGGTATTATACTCATTTTTCTCTATCTGCTCTTAAAATTAATGACATTATGACTGAATCACCCTGTACATATATATATGTCCCAGTGTCAGCGTACAAAAATTTACCAGCGGTAGACCAGGCCAAAATAAGATTAAAATTCTTATAAAATATTTTTCTGCCATGCACTCTCACGGAGATATAGGGTGTTGTTTAGAAAAAATAATAACAACTTTCTGCAATAACTCAAAAACCCTTTGAGGGATTTAAGTAATTTTTGGGTGAAGTGTATATCTATTAAAGGTCATTAAAACTACATGGGCTGATTTCGATCTGACGCCAGGGGCGGCCTAGGCCAACTTGGCCTCAAGGTTATGTCTTCATAACTTTTGCATATCCTAGTTTTATGTAATTGGATTACGTTTTCCTGAATCTGCAATCGATTCTGAACAAAAAATAGGCCCTTGTTTCATAGCTCAGAAATGAACCGTTTTCGAGTAAATTGGGTCTAAAGTATCGACTGCATTAGTTCGTAGACCAAATGCATGTAAAGTTTTTATTTCTTGTTTAGTAGATACCTGTCATTATAAAAAACAAAGTTATTTTACCATTGAGGTACAGTTTCCCATGTAGCTGCGGCTCGATGGATATGAAGAAACTAAACAAGTTTTCTATGAATTATTTAATATTTGGTTACATAGGGGAACTAAAAATAAAATTGAAAATGATGTAACAGAAACGAAATTATGTTAGCAAAATGACAATATTAAAAATAAAAATAGAAAATAATTATTTCAATAAATGCTCGAAATGCTGTCTATTTACTTCAATGCATTTCCGACATCGTTTGACTACGGAATTATAAACCCTTCACAAATCAACAGTTGCTTGAATTTGTTCGGCGGCTGCATTAATTTTTTTAAGTAAATCGTCTCTCGTGACTGGGATTGGCATACACCGGTTGCTTCATATGACCCCCAGTAAAAAAATCAAGCGTGTTGAGGTCAGGGAACCTGGGAGGCCACATAATAGGACCATTTTTCCCAATCCAGCATTCTGCAAAATGTAAATCGAGCCACGCAGATACCTGTCTTCCGTTACGAGTAGGTGCTCCATCTTGTTGGTAGTACATTTGATTTCGCAAAGCTAAGGAAACGTCATCTAGTACGCCATCAATAATATTTTCTAAAAAATCCGTGTATATCTCTGAATTCAAACGGTCTACAATAATTTGAGGAGGCAGAATGACTCCGTTGGAGATTTCTCCCCAGACATTTGTGGAGAATCTTCTTTAAAACGCGGAGGGTCATATCATTTTCAATGGATCAAACATGAATTTTTTTTTAATTATTTTATAGCATTTCTCGTAAAGATAGTTTCATCGCTCCACAATATCTTTTGGAAATTTTCGTCATTATCGATATTTTCTAACAACCACCTGCAAAATTGTATCCGTTTATCGGAATCATCGGGATGCAAAGTTTGTAGGTACTTTATGTAGGTGGGTATGGATGCAGTTCTTCTCAGTTTAAAATTCTCCAGACGCTGCTTCTAGGAATACCTACTTTCGTTGATATTCTTCGGACACTGGTGGAAGGATCGTCAACAACAGCAGCTATTAAATGTTCTTCTAAAATGTTTGCATGTTCCAAATTACCTCTTATTCTGGTATTTCCAATTTTAACAGTCCAGGTCTAACGGACTGTTTGGAAAACTCGTTGGAATACGTGCTATGAATATTGCCTTCTGTTTGTAAATCTGCGTAGATACTTTCGTGAGGCCACCAATGAATTTCCATCATAGAAACCGTAGACAAATATCATATCGGCATATTCGTTGTTGGAAAATTTGATAATACTTAATATCTTGTTGTTTTATAAACTTAATGTCTCGTAACTTCGAGTACTGTGATTCATTTTGACATGTACGCTTGTAAACAAGTTTGTTTTTTATAGTGACAGGTATCTACTAGATAACAACAAATACAATCTTTACATGCATTTTTCTACGAATTAATGCAGGCGATACTTTAGACCTAATTTACTCGAAAACGTAATAAAATTACATAAAACTAGGATATACAAAAGTTATGAAGACATATCCTTGAGTACAAGTTGGCCTAGGCCGCCTCTGGCTTCAGATCTAAATAAGCACCATGTAGTTTTAATGACCTTTAATATATGTACACTACACCCAAAAATTACTTAAATCCCAGATAGGGTTTTTGAGTTATTGCGGAAATTTGTTATTATATTTTTCTAAGCAACACCCTGTAACTCAGTGAGAGTACATCGCAGAAAAATATTTTATAAGAATTTTAAGTTCCGAGTTAACGTAGATGTTGGGGTTGGTGAGCATACCGAAGAATTCTGCGAAGTTTCTTACGATGGATGTTTTGGGCTGGTTCTCCCTCTGCCCCAGTTTTCCCCAAAAGCTGTTCAAGATGAGTTTTACGAGAGACCGTAGCCCTGGGTTCTCTAAGATCTCCGCAAACTCGAGCTTAACATCTTCCCTCTTGAGGAACTGCTCGATGTAACGCTCCTTCTCTTCGTCTGTGGTACAATGGGTGGGCCAGCCGGACGCCTGCTATTTTACCTTGACGAACTTGTTCATCATAATGGTGAAGAGACTTCCAGTCTTTGCAGCCTTATCGTATTGATCTATTTGATAAGACCATATCTCGTAGATCTCCAACCTTTTTCAACGGCTTTAAGTACCTCGTCGGCAATCGATGTCCCTGTCAGAACTCGTTCTGCGTCGCTATGCTGACACTCGCCCTTATTCATTTGTTCTCTGCAGGTGCGACAGAGAACAAACAGCAACTTATTGTTCATCTTGGTAGGGAGCATAGGGTGGTAGAGATTCTGAGGCGGGAGGATCTTACATTTAATTACCCCGTCAATAATGCTCAGATCTGTAGGGCATTCCTCACCCACATAAACTTTTGAATGTCCTATGGGGAACTTGCCGTACTTGCAGACCCAGGCGTAGAGGGAGCAGACATCGACGTATTTGATTTTCTCACTTGTAATATTCGACTGTGTTCCCTGTACGGCCTCCGTAGAAAGCATCTCTAGGGTTTAGCGGTGTTAGGGTTACGAGATGGTGGTTTTCGCTATAGTTGCGGACTTCGTCGTTCTTCTGAAGATTACGCCTAAACTCGCATTCCCACATGTCAATGACCTCGTAACCAAGGCCTCGAAATCTTGATGTTTTTGCTATGGTGGTTTCGTGGCGAATGTTTAATGTCTGAGAAGGATCTTCAGGCATGGGGACGTCTCGATTGTACTTGTAACACGCGGGGCAGCCGTGAAAATAGCAGCCATGGAACTCAAACACCTAATTGGTCTCTGCGGCATACCTATCGACTTTTACACCCGCGACTCGAGCATCTTGCTGTTTAGCGGCGCGTTGGATGTTTATTTGTCGCTGGTGTTCCTCCCACACAAGCCACTGTGTGGCTGTCTTAGACTGATTATCGTGTTATCTGTGCCTGTGCCTTTGGGGATGATGCCGGTGGTGTTTGGCTTGAGGAAGTTGCGTCGGTACACCTTATTGCAGGTAGAGGCTATGGTGCAGGCTTCCGTGAACGGGCAGACGTTTCCCGTTTCCATCAGCTGTTGACGGAACTTGAGACAGGCGGCCGTCAGGATCTCCAGTCCGATCTGCCCCCTTTCACCACCTTGAAACAGTCGGAGCATCTGCAAATCTGCTCGCAAATCGAGCTCTTTCCCATCAATCCCTGGCTCCTATGATTGGCGTAGCATTGCTGCCCCCTGAAGCCTCGCTGACAATCGGAACAGGTGACAGCGATGTTTTCGGGGCATGCGGGCGATTGTTGACACGCCGGGCATGTGCCACCACACCTGTGTTTGTTTTTGTGGTCGTACGGTATGTTGCACCTCTCGCAATAGTAAATGCAACAGAAGGCTACTGTCAGCGAAGTGATGACATTATAGTGTCCCTCGTAATAAAGTAAATTTAACGAGGGACCCTCTGTGGTACCTTTGAATACAACGTCACGCCTTTTGGTACCGTGCTGGTACACGACGATACAATAGTCTTTTAAATGTGGTTGAAACTGTTGTAGTTCGATGATACCGCAACCTTCTTCGGGAATGGTAATACTGGCTGCTTGTAGTAGTTCGTAGGCCGCAGGGTCTGCAGCTTCCCAATATCACGGCGCACCTTGGTTTGCTCCTTGTCTTTATTCGCGTAAGCGATCGCCACTACTAGCGCCCGCGGCAAACACAAATTGTCTGTATTGTTTATAGCGATAATACCGCACACTCCTCGTTGAAGGTGTTATACTGTCGTACCTATCGTTTCCTTTCCCTGCAGGCAACTTAACTGATGTCACACCCAGACAGAACATCTCGGTGTTGAGCCCTGCAGAGTTGGACTGGTAGACGCTGGAGATGACGCCCCATAAGTAGAATAGCTGTGCCGATCCTGCTCCACAACCCCATGTATTTTCTTATGGAGATTCAGTCTGAAAACTTTTGACGAATTTTACCCCCTCTCCTTCACTTTTAGGCCACGACCAATCAGAGCGTAGCATTCAAATTGGCCACGTCTCTCGACCAATCNCCTTCTATCAGATCTATATACATTGTATATGTTTGGAAATAACTCACAGTTACTCACACTATCTTGAACCCAAGTTTCACTTAAACCAATAACATCAAATTCACCCTGAGAGACATTGGAATAGAATTGCAATATTTTAGTATTTAAGCCTGTTACATTCTGATAACAGCATAAAAACTCCCTTTGACATACTTGATTAATTCTGTTGGTCGGATTTAGTTTAAATCTTCAACAATCTTTTGAACTCCTTTAACATATTTGATCCTGAAATTTGTTTTTCCATCTTTATGCAAAGTATCAAGTTCATCCTTGAGTTGCCTATAGTGCTGAAGCTGTCTGGGGGTGCGATCAAATGAAACAAATACTTTTTTGTACTGTCTATGGCTTCCCAGTTTGTTACTATTTCTTATAATTCTTCTAACTTCGCTTACATTGTTGAGTGTGATTTTTATCGGCCTTATTCTCTCATTACTAAATTTACCCAAACGTATCAGCTTAATATCAGCTACATCAACATCGGGATCAATCGTAGACAAAATGTCTACAACTTTTCTCTTGTCAACATCCACACGATGCTTCGCATCAAGAGTACTGTCTGACTCGGCTACACCGAAAATGACAATATTAGATTTGCGATTGTTTCTATCATCCAATTCAGCAAGAATCTCTTCAAAATCAAATGATTCAGATGGTTTACTCGGGAGAGATTTCAGAGATCGAATTTCCCTCTGTAGATCAACTATTAATGCCTTTAACTCATTCAGATCATTTTTCAAGATCCTACAGGAGGTACAAGACCAGTCGTATCCTTTCTCTGGATTCATTAAACGAATCTCCGAATTTGTAAAATTTACGCAGGTGTTTTTGAATAATTTCTTGCATATTGAGCATATCAACATATATTGCTGCTCAGCAGACTTATTACAACAAGAACAAATTAATTTAGCTGGCATAATAAAATATTATATTAAAGAGGTATATAAGTTGCACTTTGTTCCCGAACTAAATTTCCAATTGAATATAAAATTCAGACCAGTTGACCTTTCTAATAAAAAAAACAGTGGTATTTAATCGTCAATGATATACGAATCACAGGCGACTTTGACCTCTATAAACTTTCACAACAAATAATGGAGCAGCAGGTTTATTCCAATTACTTCAAAAGTATAATCCAGACAGAAAAGTCCTCAAGACATTATGCACTTTGAATATCAACTCGTAGAACTGTACACTTTTGAGTTATTATTTCACTTAAGTACGTTGATAATAATACAAATTAAACAGAGCACTCGATAAATACTTCTCGACTCTTTTAACACCTCACCTCATTAGTCCATTAATTGAGAGGGTATATGAAACAAATATCAAAAATTCAAACACAGCTCCGTTCAGGTCTTTTGAACAAAAAAAACATGCGCATTAGCACAAGATATCTTATATTTCGCTAACGGTTTGAAATAAATAGCTGTGTCACTGACGTAAA
>NW_019417901.1:0-8903 GCF_000390285.2 Anoplophora glabripennis
ATAATGGCGCGAGTTAAAAAACAGTTTAATAAAAGAAAAGATTTCAGTTACTGATGAAACTTGAAAATTTTTTCGATACAACTATGGACATTAAAAAAATTCAAATATTGCCGCCTCTGACAGGCGTCAAAGGGAACATAAAAATGCATCTAAAATAAAAATATATATTTTTACCATGTTTATCATATAAAAAACTTAAAAACCTACAATCATTCCTAAGAATACTTACGCATCTATTAACAACAGGTAAAATTCTTAAATCTGAAAATAAACTTTGTAACACTTGTCGACCTACCCAAAGAAGATGGCGACGCAAGTATATGTCGAAGAAGAATTAGGTCGAAAATGGGACAAATGCTTCTCAGATGGCCTCCTTAAATTCGGTAAGATCATTGGTACAGCAAAAGTTAAAAATTTACATCAGAATATTATGAATACTCATCTCGTAAAATGAAATAGGATTATGTCATCGATTTAACCTATATTATTCAAATTTTAGGAGGAGGTCTCGTGTTAGGAACAGTATTTTCAGTTTTATTTTTTAAAAGAAGAAGATGGCCAATTTTAATGGGTGGTGGATTCGGAATTGGAATGGCATATTCCAACTGTGAAAAAGACCTTAATGAGACACTTCGGGGTTGTAATCCTAGTGCGGATAAAAAAAATGCTAAGTAGGAGCTCTTCTAAGTTAACTAATTTAGAATACTGCCTTTTAAAGTGATCGTGGGTTTATTTTCCTTTATAAATCAATGAGTAGTTGTAAATATTTAAATTAAATATTTGTTACATATTTTGTTGTATCATTTACATTTTATTTTGCATTGTAACTAATAAAATCGTACTACTTATGAGTAACTATTTTCATTTTCTACCTACTTAAAATGAAAATATTGTCACAATGCTATTAATTACCTAGTCTGTAAATAACAGTAATAATATCCAACTATGAAAATATATTTAAAAGCTTAAATTTAGATATATGTATATTCAATAGTCTTTGTCCTCTAGTGCATTAGGTGTAATATATACCTACTTGGTAAGTACCTCTCTTACTACATAATAATAGTTGGAACAGGATTTGGAAAGACGTTTTCAAGAATATCCCATTTCAAGTTACCTTCTGATGTATAACTTTCCATAAAACGTTCAAATTATTAAATATCCTCCGAAACAATATCACATAGCGAGTTGTTCAATCAATACTCTTCGCTGTGAGTGAGCTGAAGTATTTGCATCTGAGTTACCACTGAAGATGTCAGCTATTAAGAATGGCAAAACGTTTAGAAGCTTTCAATGCGGCCAGGTTACATAGACCACCATGGAAAGTTTCAGCGGACCATCATTGTCTTTGAAGCAGTTCCATTCCTTGCGGCTTTAGACTCGACAAGAAAATGAACATTAGGACAGGCTTAAGACCCCGCCTCGACCCTTACACAGCCTAGCCCAAGAATGACGAAACAATTCAAAGATTTCTGGCTAAAGCTGACAACTTACAATGTAATTCTGTAAGTGGTGGAGATTAGAACATAGGCCACGGCATAACTCGAAAAACCATAGTACTTTAAATATCAGCACGGGCTGTGAAAGCCTTAAACCACTATAGATAATTCAGAAATTAGCGTTTTCATTGAAAAATCCCTGGACAAACAAAAAATTTTCAAAAAAGTTGCATATACTAAAATGCCACCGATGTCGGGAATAAAATGTTTTGGGGATGATTTTTATTAGTTCCCATGCCCTTATATCATGTATCAAGTTTGAATCAGATCCCTGATGTTGGATAATAACACTGTAATTAGAAGAAAAAGTTATGCTCAAATAAATAAAAATATACAGGGAACATATAAACAAAATTTAACTTTCCTGCTACATCTGGAAAAGTGGCAGTCTGGCAACAAAGCAACTGCTCGATTTGGATTAACTATGTCTTTTTATGTGAATGTCAAATATGACATTTATCAGATAACCCATATATCCATATAAATGTTAAAGAGGGGTATGTCGAGTATATACTATGTATATTTTGGTTTCCTTGCGATTAGAATGAGGGGTAGATATTATTATTTCATGCTTTTTTATCCAAACTATGCTGATATTAAAAACTATTTCAAGGAAAAAGTATATATTTTAAATATTCAAAACAATGTGAAAATACAAAGCAATTAGAGAAACCATTTAAAATATAATTTCTACACATCTAAGATATGGCACATATAAATTAAAACTACATGATTTTACAAAACTATAAATGAGACAGCCAATCTTAAATAGAGGTTTACAAAAATGACCAAAATCAGAAAAATATAAAAAATTCCTTTTGAAATATTTATATTATCGGCTTTATTTTTTCCATCAAAATGAAAAGATGTATCACCAACAATCCTTTTTATTGAAAAGTTCAAATCAGAAATACCCATTAATAATTTATATCTACATATTACGTTCTATATAAAATTAACCTAAGTATTTGACTAGAAAAAGAAGTAGATTTATAACAAGTTTTCGAGTACAAATTGCTATTCTAAAAATTTTAATGTTTGTTTAACTGTTAAAAGTTAGAAACTGCTCTAAATTAAAAATAAATTCGAATATGTTCAAGATGAAACGACTGGCTATAAATATTAGCTGCTAGATAATTACAAATTACTGATAAAGTACACTCAAATCAATAACACAAGTTAAATCCATGTAAGTATAGGACAACCACATCTTTGGCTTTGGATATTCTATATTTTCATGTATTTTCAATCTTCACTATATTTTTCAATGCAATGTGAATATTGTTAAATATATGACATTACAAAGAGTAACGTTTCTTAAATATTTATTCCGTAACATTTTTTAATTACTATTTAATGATAGTAACAGCAGTAATTGGATATGCTCCTTATAATAAATTTCTCATCAGAAAATGTTCCCAATATTCCGTGTTCATGGATTTCCTGGGTATAAAATAAGACAAAATAACTAAATTTTCTTCCATACAAAGTTACTTACTTAACCACAAGGAGGTATCCAAGATGGAAAAAGTTTTAGTTTCTTCAAAATAGCTCTAAAATGTCGATTTAAATGCAATTTGGTATGCCACTTTTGTTTGTGGTACAGACTGAATTGGACAAAAATTCAAATATGCTATTTTTTTGTAAGTGACCTTACATTTTCAGTTCTTATTTGATTTTACAACTTCTTTCTCTCTTCTAAATTTTTATATTCCTACGGTTTTTAAGTAAATAATTATTTTATTAGTATTCACCAACGGTAGGAATCCAAAAAGTTTACGAGAAAAAATTTGACAAAGGATCCAACCTTTCTCATAAAATAATTAAAATTGAACAGGTGCACAGTGGGCTACATTGCATGAAAATTCAGCAAAAACCAAAAAAAAATATATTTTTTTTCCAGTAGCTAGAAAAACTAGACCTTTTGCACACTAGTGAGGTGTGAAGTGATTTCGTGCTCAAAAATATTTTAAATATCGTCTATTTCAGCTGCCGAATTGAAAACGGTTCAATGGATGATAATCTTGAAAATATTTTCATATGAAAATATCGTAGGAATAGTTTTGTATTGTGTGTTCTAAAGAGGGTTTATGTATGCATTTCCAGAGAGAATGTCAATTTGATAATTTGAGAAAAGTATGATGGTGACCTGTTCTTAGCGACTCGTATGCCATGTAACGGGTGTTCAGAGCTCATTTAATAATTAAGTTTATTATATTCCATTATATTCCAGTTTTTTTATGACTTTATAATAAAATTTTCATCATTTTATTATTATTATTATTAATGATGGAATTCAACGTATAAATCAATAAAATGAATAAATATAGGAATGAATTTTTACATGCGTAATACATAAATGAATAAATCAGTATAAAAAGACATTGAAAAAATTTTAACCCACTTTTCTGATTCTATAAAATACATTGATCTTATACAGGGTGTCCCGAAGTTCATGCAACAAAATTTGGTCACAGATTCTTAAGACAAATTTAGGGGACCCGATTTTTTATTTTTGCCAAGTGGCCCCCTCTTTCGGAGTTGCAGCCCCCTGAGGTCCGCCCCTAAGAATAATCTTTTCTTTTAAAACAATTTTTCGTGAGCCCCCTTGTCTTTGAAGCCAAAAAAATTTGGTTGCATATTTAAATTTCTTAAAAATTATCAGTCCACTAGAAAAAAAATTTAATGGCTTTCTAATAATTTAAAAAAAAAATCAAATTTGCGACCAATTTTTTCTGGTTCCAAAGACAAGGAGAGCCACGAAAAAGTGTCTTAAGGGGGTTTCTCGCCAAAAAGCGTAGCACTGTGAGATTCCACACGTCATAAAACCCCTGTGTACCAAATTTAGTGATTCTCGTACAACATGGTTTTGAGATATAAAAAAGACTTCTTAGGGGCAGATTTCAGGGGGCTGTAACTCCGAAAGATGGTGCCAGAAAAGTGCAAGAAAAAATACAGGTCCCCTAAATTTGTCTTAAAAATCTATGACTAAATTTTGTTGCATGAATTTCGGGACACCCTGTATATTTCACAAATAGTGTTCATATGTTATTGATTTCACTTTTGTTTTGGTTTACGAACCGTGGATTATACCAATGCTCTTACCAGGATATTTTCGAAATAATTCAAGCTGAATTTCAGTCAAGTTTGATGCCCAAATCAAGATTCAAAGAATTCAAAAAAATTACCTGAATCTTTTTTGATTCACAATGATGCCATTAATTGATTGAAAAAATTACTTTATTTACCGATTTCCACAAGTCACAATTTTCATAATGCAAATAATCACTTCTGGCTCGCTGTTTTGTATTCCCGGGAATTTTCTATTTCGAGATTTTTATAAGTGAGATTTTCACAGAAATCGGATGCTCTTTGTAACCCAAATATTTAGTTCCGTTGATCATTTTGTTTTCTCAAAATTTTTGTAAGATACTTCGAAACTGTTAATTTAGTGATATCTCCAAAAATTAAATATTTTTTGTAACTCTAGTATTCACTTTCGGTCAGCAATTGTTTTCTAAAAATGTATTGTTTCTAGATTTCAGTTAGTGACAACGAAACCATCAATTAACCAATTCCCACAACAATCGGATGCCTTTCATTAACACAAATAGTTACTTCCAGTCCTACATTTTTTTTAAATTTTGATTCGAGATTTGGTATAGTCTTTCCGATATCAATTGAAGAACCAAGAAGTTGATAGTATGTACCAGGCGCGGTCACTACGCAGCAACTCGGCATTGAAATATTTGAAAAACTTGTTCCCATATTTATTTAGCCATACCGATATACAGGTCTGGTCGGACTAAACGTAAAGGTGCCCAGTTGAAGAATGCGAGTACAGGCAAACAACTGTCAAATTTTTAATCTGAGTGTCAGTTCTGTTTTGTTTTAAATGTGCTAGTCAAACTACAGTCTAAAATTAATACCCAACAAACGTCCTCCATTTTCTTTCACTCTAATACACATAAAATATTGGAACGGTTGTCTGTGATAGATTGAGACTATGAAGACATTTATATCATCATTGTATCTCTTTTTAGCGCGTTTAATAATGAATTCACGTTCGCAACGACTGTCTTTGATATTAGGACACATTCGTGACATAATGGCAATCTTAAAACGGTGCTAGTAACACTAGTATTTAAAATGTCATTTAAATTTACGTAGAGTTTTAATTGTTTAGAAAGAATTAAAACTTTTGCCAGTTTTGAGGCCTTCTGGTGGCTAAACAAAGCCACTTTGAACAAAGGTTAAATTTAGTTAAAACATCCGACGTGAAGCAGTTCCATGTATGCAGAATATTGGGACATCTTGTATATGCTATGCCATGAAAGGATAATTTATAAAAGCAGGGCAAGTACTAATAAATTTTGGAGATATTTAACATTGGTTGATTCAACAGATCTCATTAATTTATATTAAATAAATATAATTAGTAAACCTTAAAGATTAGAATTAATAACAAAAATCTTAAATGACCTACATGAAAATATTGCAATAAAATAAAACATTTTGAATAATGTAAGCAAATGGATTGTTAACACACAAAAAATGTAGTTAGTAGATTATTAATAGAGTATAAACCCGATTATCTGGACTAGGTGGGACCAACAGCGAACAATCGAAAATCCAGATAACAGAATTATGTAATACAATCATATTTGAAGTATTTTATTTCATTTAAGATTTTCTATTATGTTGTTCAAAGATTCATAAACACAATTTAAATTAAATATCATCTGTTCTATATAATATTCAAACAATATTTAAACTTTCTAGAATGTAAAAAACTAATGTACATAATAAATACATGTAGTTTAGTACGATAGGCACAACCAAGACAACAATGCTGATGAACGATTACAAAATCGATAAATTTGTAAGTATGTATACAGGATGTCGCGCTTAAATGTGATACAAGCCTGTAACTTCTTTATTTTTTGGCCGATTTCAAAAATTTTTATTTTGGAATGTGGGGTAAAAAAAACTCTAACTGTGACACTGCTGTTTTTATTAATGCAATTCATGGCTAACTAGGACACGTTTTCTTGACATCAAAACAGCTGATTGGTATTAGCGATTTTTTTTTTTCAAAAAACATTACATATATTTATTCAGCACCCATTAAAACGTCTTACCACCAAGTTTCATCTTCTGGCGAGCATTCCATGATGTCGCGTTTAAAAATTTTTTTTTATGAAATGTAGTTTAAAAAAAACTATCCGAGTGTGATACTGCTGTTTTTTATTAATGCAATACAGGTCCAACTAGTCATCTGAAGATATCGAATTTGATGAAACTTTGTGACAAGACATTTTAAGGGATGCTGAATGAGAATATGTAATTTGTTTTTTGGGAAAAAAATTACTAATACCAATTAGCTGTCTTGACATCAAAAAAAAGGGTCCTAGTTGGCCGTGAATTGCATTAATAAAAACAGCAGCATTACAGTTAGATATTTTTTTATTCTACATTAAGAAAAAAAAATTGAAATCGGTCAAAAAGTAAAGAACCTACAGGCTTGTATCACATTTAAGGGCGACACCCTGTATATCTGAACACATGTTAAAGTAGTCAATTTTCCATAAAATCGGTGTATGTGGACTTTTGTGATCAGGAGATTGTCATCAACCCATTTTCCAATCGTCCATGCACACACCTGTATTTTTTTGAAAATAACTCGGCATATTACAAAATGTATACAGATAATTCGGCCCTTCTCTCTGTGATTGACTGATTATCATCTACCTACTTCACAACAATGCTTTCATAAAAGAAAAGGTTCGGATAATAAAGAGACACGGATTATTTAGATCCGGATAATTGATTTTATACTATAATGAAAAGATATTTACAATGAATAATAAATACATACGAGGAAATTACCTAGAAACAAAAATCTACATTATAAACTGAAACTAAATTGTCTTCCTTTAGGACATGTCTACCTTTTCAAGTCATTGTCCATTACATATTTCTCTCTAGTCAAGATAAAACTCAAATAGAAAATAATGATGATTCATTTTTAAACGAACAAACAACGGATTTATACAGGGTGTCCCGAAATAAATGCAACAAAATTTGGTCAGAAATTCTTAAGAGAAATTTAAGGGATCCTTTTTTTTTATTTTTGATAAGTGCGGCCCCCTTTCGGAGATATAGCCCCCTGAAACAAGCCCCTAAAAATTTAATTTTTTTATATCTCAGAGCTCTATCGCACAAAAATCACCAAATTTGGTACACAGGGATTTTATGACATGTAGAATGCGATGCTGATAAGCTTTTTGGCAAGGGGCCCCCACAAGACACTTTTTCGGGGGCCCCCTTGCTTTTGGGGCCACCGAACTTTAGTTGCATATTTAATTTTTGAAAAAAATAGTAGCCCCTTAGAAACTCCAGAGAATTTAAAAACTTTTTGTCTTAAAATTTTTTCGAAAAAAGCAGCGTTTTTCGAAAAAATGGCTAAATCCATCGCCCTTGAAAATTTTCATTCAGCCACTCAGTTACGAAGTGGCCCCCGATGTGGTGGGGCACCATGTAACAGGCCATAACAGAGACAAAGAAAAAGAAGAGGAAGAAGAAGAAGAGGAGGGGGAGTAAAGAGGTTAACGATACTCACTGAGGTGTAAAAGTTTAGTTAGCGATAAGTTTTGTATAGTTTGTTTTTTCTTTTTACTAATCTCTGTACCAGTGTTGAGTTTTGGAGTTATGTGCGACCTAATAAACAAATTCTGAAAACGAAACTTCATTTTTACGATAACCTACGACGAATTCCCATCCCAACCACGACAGCAGCGGGAGACAAAAAGGGGCCGGTGCAACCATCGTGCATAAAGAACAAATTGCGTCTAATACCGAGAGGAACATCTTCCATAAGAAACGGTAGTTCATGCTCCAAAAGATTAAGGTAACTTTCAACATTTAATCGTGGAGGCAATAAATATGGACCGATGATACAATCTCCAACAATTCCAGCCCAGCAATTAATTGAAAATTTTTCTTGCGAACGAGTCTGCCTTAAGACAAATGGATTTGCCATAGCCCAATAATGAAGATTGTGCAAATTTATTAGGCCATCTTTTGTAAAGCTCGCCTCATCGGTAAAGAAAAAATTTCGTATAAATCCCGGATTTAAGTTGTAACGTTGAAGAGCCCATAAGCTAAAATTTCTTCTTCGTGGCAAATCTTCTACTTTAAGTTCCTGGGCCTTTTGAAAGTGAAAAGGTTTCAACAGTTGTCGTTTGATAAAGCGGTGTATTCTTGTTCTGGGAATCTCAAGTTGAGATGACGCGCGTCTTATGCTTATTTCGGGATTTTCTTCAATTAAATTTAAGATAATTTCTTCCTGTTCGGGAGTTAATAAATAACTTCTCCCTGAATTAGGTTTTTTCACAACTACGG
>NW_019417901.1:9083-31388 GCF_000390285.2 Anoplophora glabripennis
TGGTTAATGACAACTGTCACAGAATAAAATTGATTGTTTATTGCGAATGCCAGCCACCTACGATTAACACTTTAAAATTTCATATGAACCTCGATATGCATCCAATCAAATCTAACCATTTTTTCGAAAAACGCTGCTTTTTTCGAAAAAAATTTAAGAGACAAAAAGTTTTTAAATTCCCTGGAGTTTCAAAGGGGCTACTAATTTTTTAAAAATTAAATATGCAACTATAAAGTTCGGTGGCCCCAAAAGCAAGGGGGCCCCCAAAAAAGTGTCTTGTGGGGGCCTCTTGCCAAAAAGCTTATCAGCATAGCATTCTACATGTCATAAAATCCCTGTGTACCAAATTTGGTGGTTCTTGTGCGATAGAGCTGTGATATAAAAAAATTAAATTTTTAGGGGCTTGTTGCAGGGGGCTATATCTCCGAAAGGGGGCCGCACTTATCAAAAATAAAAAATACGGGTCCCTTAAATTTCTCTTAAGAATTTCTGACCAAATTTTGTTGCATTTATTTCAGGACACCCTGTATATTTTATTTTTAACGATTTTCTACATTTGCTCATAAGTGTTAGGTAATATATATTTTCTATCAAGTTTAATTAAAAATTACCAGTAACATGATTAAGTATGAGATTTTTGTTAAATTTATAATAATCATTGCCGTTTAATTTTCAGGATATAGCACATATAAACAGTAAGAAGAAGAAGAATCGAGAACATTACTAGATCGAACTTCATTAAGAAACTTTTAAAAACACAAAATTACTGATGAAATGCTTGGGTTGACTATTTATTATACTTCCAATTGTCATAATAAGAAGTCAAGGTACCGGGGGTTTGCTTGATCACAAATTTTAGATTTCTAAAATTTTGGAAAAGGAAAATAATACTGTTAAAAGAAAATTAAAAGATACCACGAATATTTTGCAGAATGGTGAAAGATGTCAAATTATTTTATGAACTTAGATCCTTGCTGGCTACAGATTTTAAAAGATGAAGTAAGATATAATAGAATAGAATTATGTATCTCTAGCTATACAGGGTGATTCAGAACTTATCCAAAAAAAAAAAATTTGATGTACAGGGGACTCTTGCAAATACAATTTTGTAAAGAAAAAATCAAAAAGGGCAGTTCGAAAATGATTTAACACTTCTGCACGGCACTGGAAACTGATCTACTGTGAAACCTGACCTTGTCCAATGCTTTCGCAAGGAAAGAAATAAATAAAATTTTATAGCACCTATTTTATATCAGCAAATTCAACTGCTTTTGTCGTTATTGTTATTATTAATTAATAAAATTAATTTGTGTTTTTAAATAATAAAATAATTTGACATACCCGATGTTACAACAACTTTTCAAAATTTTATCCCGTCTTACTCAGTTTCTAGGAACTAACACAAATGTTGTCTTGCTTCACCATAAATTAAAACAATATCCATCAACTTTGAATTGCTATACACGCAAACCATTTTTGACACTAACTACTAAAAAACTATTGTAAACACTATTGCAACGATTGTAAAATCGTATTTCAGTATTCGGAGTTGCTGAGGCCACATGCTTTTCACGCGTATTGCGAATGTCACTAAAGACTACAGTTGTCCAGCTATGTAATGGTTGAATGTACAACTTCAATAATTTTTTTCTCGGAAACTATAAGGATTTTAGAAAAATTTTTTTACGATATTGACTATTTCTTATGTCGCATCTATACCCAAATTTTTTGGATAAATTGTGAATCACCCTGTAGAAACAGATAAAAGCAAACAAATTTAAACTAAAACGAAAAGTCAAAAAAAGTTCAGAATTCGAAAACAGATAGATTTTCAAAACGTTAACAACTTTTTAAAGAACGTGATATAAACAGGTGTTTTATATTTCGTATTTGTCAACTTTTTCCAGTGTGCGATTTTCAACTATTTTAATAAAAATAACCGCAAGGGTCTATTCCACAAATTTTTGAAAATGTTAAAACGCGCAAAATATAAAAAACAAAAACTATGCTACAAATAAATAACTTCAGACAATATCTGAGCAAATTTTATTCTTTTACGAATTTTGTAAACTTTAAATCACTAGTCCTTTTTAACAAACTTGACTGAAATTAAATTACACAGTGGCAATGAATCAAATATCACGTCTGGTAATATTAGCTATAACTATCCGTTATTCATATTGTAACTAGAGAGTAGAAGGTGTACCAGCTAGAATGCGAAGCCTTCAAAGTAAAAATAAGGCAATGATAAGTTCATCTTTTACTATAGGGGAGATCGGGGAGCATTCGGCCACGGGGAGCATTCAGCCACTCAAAATATTTCAAAAATCATTTGAATTTCCCGGATTAATCTAGTAATTCAGTGTTGTTAACATAATAACCCACAACTTGAAGTGAGTTTGACCGGTGATTAGTGGAGAAACCGAATTTTATAAATTAAACAAGAAAATCGAGCTCTAAGGTAAGAAATTTTATAACAGCTGCATTCCTCAAAATCTGTGTTTAATGAACAATATTGAAAAACTTTATTATAGAAAATATATGCTTAGATAATGCAAATATTTAACTGATATCAATTTATAACCTAAAAATTGTCGTTATTTAAAATAACATTTTAAAATTTTTTGACCGCTGGGGAGCATTCGTCCATACGTACCTGGGGTGCATTCGGCAGGTGGACGAATGCTCCCCAGGTGGACGAATTTAATAAATAAAAGCAACTTACTTGTTTTGGACAGTTTTTTGGTAAAACATTAACACAGTTTTAGTTTTTTAGTCAATAAATTTGTGATGTGGAAGTATTGATTTAATTTGCAGAGGTATTTTATGTTTAGATGCCACGAAAACGTGTTTTAAAAACTAAGAGAAACTCAATTGACGAGGAAGCTGTTAAACGGGCTATTATATGCTATTTTAATGGTACCTGCTCCGAAAGAGAAGCTGCAAGGGTAAATCATATCAAAAGATCCACCCTTCAAAGTCGAGTGAAGAAAATTTTATCAAAAAAGACTAAAGAAGAATATTTAAGGCAACATTTACAGAACCAAGATGACTCAGGAAATGACAGCGAACTAGTTGACGATTCACCAAAATACTCCAGTAAATATACCAATAGACAAGTTTTCACCATGGAGGAAGAAGAAGAATTGGTAAAATATATTAAAAAATGTTCGAATATTAACTATGGACTAACTTACGTTCAGGTCCAAAAATTAGCTTACGACTATGCTAATGCTCTACCACATTGCCAGGTTCCCAAGGAATGGCACGAATCAAAAAAGGCTAAGGAGGGATGAAGAAGAGGTTTCATGGAGAGGCATAAATCTCTTTCTTTAAGGAAACCTGAGAGCACGAGCTTAAGTCGCAGCATAGCTTTTAATAAGTTTAAGGTAGAACAATTTTTTATAACCTTAAGGTGTATGATCGTTATAAATTCCCTGCTGAGCGAATATACAACCTTGATGAAACGGGAGTAACAACTGTAATGAAACCAGTAAAAGTTGTAACAACTACCGGTAAGAAGCAGGTATCCCAAGCGGCATAAGCAGAAAGAGGGAAATTAGTGACCTTTGTTGGTATCGTTAATGCTGCAGGCCAAAGCATTCCACCTGTCTATGTGTTCCCTAGAATTAGAAATATCGACGACTTCATGCATGGTGCCCCAATTTCCAGTTTAGCTCTTGGAAATAAAAGTGGTTGGATGACCGCAGAACTGTTTCCCAATGTTCTAAAGCATATAGCAACTCATACACATTGCACTATAGCTAACCCTATTTTGCTATTAATTGACAATCATGAGTCACATGTGAATCTTGCGTGTGTCAAGTTTTGCAAAGAAAATGGGATAATTCTTTTAAGTTTTTCACCACACACAACTCACAGGATGCAGCCTTTGGATGTCGCGGTTTATGGACCATTCAAGCAGTTCTGCAATGTAGCATTCAATGACTGGATGACATAAAACCCGGGAAAGACCATTAGTGTGAGGAATATTGCTGAACTAACTAATCGCGCTTATTTAAGAGCTTTTACAGCCAGCAACATAATTAGTGGATTTAAAAAACCAGGAATATGGCCATTTAATAGATTGGCCTTCAGTGATGACGACTTTAATTCAAGTTATGTTACCGATATGCCTTTGCCTCAAAACAATCAGTTGGTAAATAAAAACCAAATTGCTGTTAACAATAATCCGTCAACTACAAAATTTGAAGAAATTCTGGAAAATGAAAACAAAGAAGTTTTGGACAATGAAAACATAGAAACCGAAACGCTTCAAGATCGGGAAGAAGAGTATGAAAGTAGAGAGGAATTATTATTCGAAGAAGACAATGATGAAAATGTACCTCTCAAAACACTGCAAAACAGAACTATCCAAAAGAATCCAAAGATTAATATCTTGAATATCACAACCATCACGCCGTCGCAGTCGTGCAGCGGTCTTTTACTTGCAAAAGAAAATCAAACTGTCAAAATAACACCAGAATCTGTCAAACCTTACCTTAAAGCAGTTAAAATAGAGGGTAAACGTAAAAGAGAGCCTGCCTTGTCAAGGGTTTATACCGATACTCCCGAAAAAGAAAGACTTGAGGAAAAGGAGCGGGAAAAGCAAAGGAAAAAAGATAAGTGCCCAAAACAAGATCTGTTTAATAAAAATGATCCAAAAAAAAATGTCAATAGACAGCCAATAAAGAAAGTTAAATTGGATCAACTCAACTACTCTGATTCATCATCCAATAACAGTGACTTTCCATCAGTTCATGATAATTCAGACGAAGATGTTGATGAAGAATTTAAAACTATTGAAGAATTAAAGAAACAGGAGTTAAGTGAAGGAGACTTTGTTCTTGTAAAATTTAAAGTTCGTGGTACTTTTATCCATTTTGTTGGGCAAATTTTAAACATTAAAAACGAAAATACGACACGCGTTAAATTTCTAAGACGAAAAGGACTTTCTACAACTTTTTATTTTCCTCCCATTGACGACATAACAGAAATAGACATTAATGATGTCATTGGCAAAATTGTACCCTCTTCGAAGGCTGGAACTGTGAGAACAGCCTCATATTATCACTTTAATTACAATTTTGGATTTCTAGTTGTTAATTGACTAAAATTCTGCTTTTTCTTTCTTTTGTGTTAAATTTCCCCATGTTTTTTGTTTAATTTACGACAAAAAAAAAATCAGTATTTAGCCAATTATCAGTATTTTAGCTTTGGCCGAATGCTCCCCATGTGCTGGCTGAATGCTCCCTTGGTATGGGTAGCATTCGGCCAAATGCACCAAGTCACTGAAACAATTTTTTTGGCTCGGTATATCAATATTTTGTCCAAATGACCTGTAGAATACTTAGGTAAGTGTTTATTAATTATAAAGAAATATATATTTAATCAGTTTTTCATATAATTATTTAATTATCCCAAAAAACAAATAAGTGGCCGAATGATCCCCGATCTCCCCTACCTCACCTAAAATCCCCAAAACTTAATACAAAACACATCTTAACAACATTACTTTAGGCAAGACAACAAAATCATAACGCTGATCTAATGATGTTATCACATCAAAATGGAAAGTCAAATAAATATATTTATGAGGTTATTTAATTGGAAACTCTGGCCAATAATTAATATGGTAACGTTGTGTGGATCCCTCAAATAATCGATCCAACCAATTGGGTAACCCATCTAATAAGGTTCCTTGTAGCAATATGTCCTCATCGGATTCTGAGCTGTCAGAATTAAAACCAATAAAAGCTCCACTTTCACAGTCTTTATCTTCGGGATTCTTCAATTTATTAGCACCCTTTAAAATATCATTGTTAATTACAAACAAATCTATCACAAAGCATTTGATAAAAAAGTGCTAGAATATTTCCTTTGTGTTGGAATCTTTAGATTTTAGTTGCTAGTCAGCAATGTTTGATTTTAGATTCATGTTATGAAGAGTGTCCCTACATTGTCTTAATAATAGACGAGATAAAAAATATATAAGTAGGCCGAGATAGGAATAAATGTCAATGTCTACATATTTCTTCACAATATCGATTTGACAGTGTACTATTGATGGAATGTAGATAGAGAAAGAGAGGGTAAGGTCGCATTTATACTTCCTAGTGGCAGGTGATGGATGTCAGGTGACAGTCGACAGGCGACGTCGCTTATATCTGTTTTCCATTGTTTTAAATGCTACCGTTTTTAGTATGGTTAGATGGCATGAGACGACACGGCGCAACTGCGAGCGACATCACCCGCGCCACCCGTAGTATGATTTATTTCTCCGTGGTGATTTTTGTTAAAAATAAAGTCAAATGTCTCTACAGACATGTGAATGAATTCAAAAAACCTTTCAAGATAGTCCCTGAGATCTCGGTAGAGATGCTGAAATTCTCCATACTGACCACGTACTACATTTACTGGGTTAAACACAGTATTCTCTTCTTGTTTTTCTTCTATTTCTATCTTCGTCTTCAGCCTCTAACAATTAAAGCGCACGACGCGTTATAAACGACATTTTGATTGAGATTGAAGAATCTGAATTTCCTTTTTCATGCCTACATCCAATACGTAACACCGGAATAAAGTATAAACGCATTGTCACCCAACACCTATCGTCTGGTGCCTATCACCTATCGACTGGAAGTATAAATGCCGCCTTAGAGGCCAATATGTAAAGTGAAACGAAACTAGTCTTGCATCATGTGGCATTTGCTAATTTATCACATGCCATTTGTTATTTCCATTATGTGGTATTAAGTGTTATTATTTGGTAGCATTTTTTTCCCTTACTACTTATTCTACTTAGTATAAATAATATGTAGTTATTAAGTGGAAGTCATAATTGTAAACGTTTCTCCGTTGTCTCAAAAAATAGCAGTGGCGGCTCGTCAGGAGATGCAAGTGACGCACCGCTTCACCTAAAATTTCCATTTGGTTGTGCAATTTAAAATTATTTTTAATTTTATATTGAAAATGTATCATGTTTGTTTGTTTAATACACAGAAATAAACAGAATAGTTGCGCAGTGAACACCTTCTAAAAAACCATTGCCTTCGTTGAGCATGAACATGAGCCTCGGACCATAAAACGTATAGTGGACGCAAGTGATGCAGATTGAAATCAATTTGTATTCTGCTTCTCTTCGTACCTTTATTTATGGCAGTTGTCATGGCAACGACGCAGCCAACACGGGATTAAACTATGGCGTGGGGGAACGAGTGACGCATAAATTGAAGCAACATCGTCCATCGCCTGGCTTTACAGTTTAGACTATACGCGTCGTCCAGTGTATGATTATAACAGTTCTTACTGAATATTTGTTTTGTATAATTGTAGAAATGGTTCCTATGTATGATCCAGTATGTATTTTATTGGAAATCCCATTTTCCACATGGAAAATTGAGGACAAAAAGGATTTTTTAAATTGCGAGAAACCTGTGCCTTATTCTCTCGATATGGAAAAAAGGAGAAGTCAAAAGATGTGTACATTCGAAACTTTCGGAATGAATGGTATTCGGAGTATAAGTGGTTGTGTGGAAGTGTTCATTTAAAAAAACTTTTCTGTATGCCGTGTTTAATTGTGGGTGTAAAGTCGAACGTGTGGAATAAGAAGGGATTTAACAATTTTGGGAACATCACGCGAGGTTGTCGTAACCACAAAGCTTCTTTAGAACATACATGTACGGTGTGCGTTAATATTCGCAAAAGTCCACAAGCCGAACTAATATTTCAATTTTTTATAAAATCTAAATGAAAATCCTTCTCACGAACATCAGTTTTTCGGTAATATTGCAAATGCAACTAAAAATGTAAAGATTCATTTAAAGCCGTCTGATCTTAAAAATTTTCGCCAACGGCGCTATTTTTTTCTTTTGAGTCAATCAATGAATATGCTTCACCTATTCTCAATGTCACGAGCCGCCACTGAAAAACAGCATGAGAGCATGTTTTCGATGTTTTCCCAAAGCAAATTTGTAAGTTCTATATTAAATTTTAGGTACTATTATAATTTGTACTGGTTCATGAATCTTCAATAGAAATAATAAACACATTGTATGATTTCTTCTGTTAAGTATTGTATGATCTATTATGTTTATGGCATGGAGATGCGAATATAAATAAAAACTGAAAATTCATATTGGTTTTCCTTATTTATTTAATATTTTATTACTATACCTTGAACAATTTAATAAAAAAATATTTTCTTTTTTTTGACACTTAATTGTTGTTACTACCAAACAAGAATCAGAAATAAAGTTTCTTTTTAAATCAATGTAGCACGATTTGTATCTTAGGTCACATGATTTAGGGCAAATCGCTGTCACTTTTGCAGTTCATGTTGGAACAGCTACAATGCACAGAAAATCGGCTTTGGCTCCATATATAGTATACTGTCAAATTTATGGTTGACAAACACACGTAAATTCAGAGTAAGTATTGCATTTCTAAATTTTATATCTGTATGGGAATAAATGGACTGCTATTTTATGGGGTTGCAAACAATGTCATTTTGACCTAAAAACTTCGAGTTTTGTGATTATTCCTCGAGCTTTGGATTCACCAATAATTATATTACACTCATGACAAAAAAGTTTGTACAATTTCAAAGTGGCAATATATTTGTTATTATTTAAAAGTTCCAGAACAAAAACAGTTAATAATAAGTGTACAAAGTGATGAAAAGTAGAAATTTAGAAAACACAAAAAACAAAGTTTCAATGTTTTGCGTGAAGAGAGTTTTTGATAGTCGTTATGGAATTGCGCATTGGATGGCGTATATCAATTAAGTTCTGCTTTAAAGCCAGTAAAATAGCCACAGAAACATACCAACTGTTACAAATGGCATATGGTGAGGAGTGTGTATCATGACCGACTGTGTTCCTGTGGTTGGAAAGATTTCGTGATGGTTGAGACGTGCACGATGACAAGAGGACGGTGCATCCCTGCAGAACCCAAACAAACAAAAACATCGAAGTTGTGTTTTCTACGCGCTGAAGTATGATTGTCAATGAACCATCAGAATGTTGGCAGACCGTGTACGATTGATTGACGATCAGACTTCAACGTAGAGTGCACCGTTTCAATGTTATCTTTCATTTGACTTGTGCAAGGACACCTTGTCCTCTCATTGTCATACATGCTGTTTTGGCCATCACAAAACTTCCAAAACCACAGGAACACTGTCGAACGTAATACACACTCCTCACCGTATGCCAATTGTAACAGTTGATACATTCCTGTGGATGCTTTACAGACTTTAAAAATTTGATTGATGTATGCTGTTCAATGTGCGTTTCCATGACAACTATCAAAAACTCGCTTCACGCAAAACGTTATAACTTCGTGGTCGATGCACGTATACTGATCAAATTTTGTTTGGTCACTCAGAAGGCTTCCCACTATGTAGTTTTGTCAACCGCACATAGATAGCACCATCCTTAAAACTTAATAACACGACTGTGTATTTCACCTTCTTGAAGAAAGATTTCATATTTGTGGTAAAGGACAAATATAGCATTTTCAGTTTAAGACAGCAAAAATGTCGCTTTCGTTTCGACTAACCAATGAGAAAATCCTTATTATTGCATATATGACTACAAAGAATTACCCTCTTACCTTTCTCTTTTTTTCCATATGCTTAGCGTGAAACATACAGAAATATTTCCTGTGCCCATTAAGCGCTAATACTGTTCCAACACAATTCCGCGGATTTATATTCAATTCTCTTTCCTCCGGTAGCGATAACTGTAGAAGTTCCTTGTACCAACCAATGCTCCGTTCAATGTACATAAAAGAAAACATTAAAGTTTTGTTCCTAAAAAAGTGCTATTAAAACGTGTGCGTTTTCAAAAAATATGATTAACTTTGCACGAGTAAAATCTCATATTTACCTTCGATATGGCCAAACAGCTTTATGGAATGGAGGAATTAATTGCTGCCTCGATTGCATATCGAGAATTAAAACAATTGTTCGGCATCCAGGTTTAAGTAACCTTACCAATGCATTGTATGTTTCAGATCTCAATTCGTGTAAACGCAATTCGGGTTGATAACTAGACTTTAAAGTATCATTATTATTATTGCCCGATTTAGCTTTGGCTTTCTGTTTTTGAATATTCTCTTCTTCTAGACGTCTAAAATGGATTATCCAGTTAATAAAAAGGATAGACTAGACACAATGTTTCTGAATCATTGTACGAACTTATAGCAGGTAGGAAATGTTTAATAAAAAAGTTAGAGATTGATAAACGAACACCGCCAAAAGCACACTTTTGAAATAATTTGAAAATGGCATATCAGATCCCAATAAAATTGCAATCGAATATCCATTTCAAACATGAGAATATTTTTTAAATATATTTTAATGACAATGCCAGAAATTTTTTTTTTTCATAAGAAAAAATAAAAAAACAGTAGGTCGACGTCATATGAATGATTTTTAAGGGCAAAAAAACTATTTATATTGCTTTATTATACAGGGTGTCCCTGAAATGAATGTACCTGTGAGCCACCCTAGATTATTAAGGTCAAACTACGGTAATTTACGCTAATTTACATATTTGCAAAAAAGCACCATAAGGGCGCTAGGGGATGCCAAATTTTTTAGAAAAATATCAATAATCAGTTATAAAACGGAAAAGCATTGAACGATTAAAATGAAATTCGGTATGTAAAAATATATAGTTAAAAAGAGCTTTTCCTGATGCGATTAATGTTAATTACCGATTTGCACAAATGCCTTACACTGGATACCTAGGTTAAAAAAATATTTTGGTTAAACATAAAACTTTTTTAAATAAATTCAGTTTCTTCCAAAATTTTGATAACTCATACCATTTAGTCGCAAGAAAATTCAACAACCGTCTGTCACATGCAACCCGGTAAATAAATTTGCGCCTTATGCATTAGAAATAACCAAGGTGCCATGGATAACAGAAACTTACACATGGATTTGTCAGTGTCAGTTTGAATTTTGAAATTGCTAATTAATTGTACATTTTCAAAAATGACATGATTAAAATGTTAGGATATTGCAAAAATGTTGGCGCCTCTTGCACCTTTAGGAAGTATTTTTGCAAATAGGTAAATTTGCAGAAATTGTTGTAGTTTGACCTTAAGAATCTAGTGGCTCCCTGGTACATACATTTCAGGGACATCTTGTATTTAATTAGAATTGATAAAATAATTTTTGAAGGGAATAACTATTTAATTTTTTAATTAATTTATAACCAAAGCGTAATTTTTCAAACACGTTATTTACGTAGGTGACGAACAAACATATTTGAAGTTAGAGCGAGCAAATTTTTCATCCTTAAATTAGATCGAATACCACCGAATGTAGTTTCAAGAGCCTACAAATTCACAAAATCATCTACGATTATCGCTCGTGCGCTTGACGCCTGCTTTTCAGTTTGGCCCACAGCATATTAGTGTTAATTAAAAAAATGTATTTTCAACAGTACACCTTCAACATCATATAACTTCTTCACTGTATCTATATCCTCATTTAATCGAGCAACATGTTTTAGAAACATATTAATTTCGTTCACATATTTTGTGATATTCTAAATAATTTTTGTAAAATAATACAAATTTTATAATTCTTAAAACTTTTGTCAGTTAAATAGTAAAGAGCCAACAAATATTAAAATAATATACTTACACAAGATAAGCCATAAAATAACCAATAGCTAATATGAACAATATTGTCCCCAGGACAGAAACTGCAGGTAAAATTTGATCTTTACTAAGTCCATCATAAGTTGCTTCAGCAAAGTTCATAACTTTGGTAAAGACTTGTCCAAACATGCCTTTTGCATGTTCATCAAATAAGTCCTAAAAATTGACACTGCATTATTATTACAAAATAGAAAAACATTACTTTGAATTAATGTTAATTATTATTAAGAGTGTGTCAGAATAACATGTACAACAGAAGACCACAGATTCGTGGACTCAAAATAGACAAATTTAGACTAATTATTCACCTATATCTGAAATCGCTTCGTTTGACCGCTAGATGGCCTCAAAGTTCGTGAAAAATTTTTGAATTTTGTAAATAACTCAAATAAAATTGATTTCGATTATTTTTGGAGTGTCGACTTTTGCTTTCAATCTACACATTTTGTGGTTATACAGTGTTTTTTAAAACTCACAACTCACAACAAAATTGATGTATGGTGATAATATCCGTTCATAACTTTTTCCTCTTTTGGGCAATAATGTCAACTATTTTTTATTTGATAGGTGATACAATTTGGAAATTTTTGGGCCTCTTATAGAATTTTAATTAAATGAGCGGTTTGGGTACAAAAAAATATTTTTTAATTGTCTACATTATCTTGCCACCGATATTACAATACTTAAAGTGCTAGTAGTCACTGATTTTGTAGGTTGACTGTAATTTCAGTATGATCTTTAAGGTGGCCATATCCCTGGCCGAGAAATGGTGAAATTTCTGGCATTTTTAGGTACTGAAATCTTGAAAAGTAAAACGTGTAGAGCAAAAGTAAGTACAAAAATAAAATCCTTGATGTTTTGTTTATTCATTGTTACCATTTAAATTTACCCAAATAAAATAATAACTAAAAAAAGCGTTTGTAAAACATGCGTTTTCTGTTATCCTAACCCCACATTTTAACAATTATTTTCACGTACTTATAAATAAAAGTAAACAATTTTATATGTAGGACTAAGCAAGTAAATGTTATAAGAATATTTACATGTGGAGTTATATATAAAAAAGTTAGTATTTTCATAGATTTCAGTACCTAAAACCTTGATGGTTTGATCGTTTTTTGCACCTGTTTATTACATTCCTATTATTTGATAAGCTTTAGATTATTCAGTTATTAAATGTTTGAAATTATTTGTCTTTGCGGAAAACACTATTTAAAGAATATGGGGCCCTTAAATCATTGTACCTACCACTTCTTAATGAGTGTTTACTAAGATAAGATATACCACATGTTCATTTTTCGATATGGATATACACATAAGACGAATTAGTTATTTACGTGCTCAATTTTTTTTAAATAATTCATAAATACAATCAAATACAAACAAAAATGCTGGAGATAAAAGTAACAAAGTTGAGGTTATTCATTTGTACAATTTAGTATAAAAACTGTTCAAAATGGCTGCCGTTGTTTCAACAACAAAAGTTAATTCGGCGAAGAAAGTTAAAGGACATCCTTTGCAGTTCTTAAGGACTATTTTTAAAACATTTATGGCATTTTGAATATTCCTCTACAACTCAGTTCAGTGTTAGATGTGGAATCATGCACTGTTGTTTTCAGAGTGCCCCAAAGATAATAGTCACATGGTGTTAAGTTTGTTGAACATACAGGCAAGTTAACAGGAACATTATCCCCTCTACTTTGATATCTAGGGAATCTTTGATTCAGATACTGTCGGACATTTACAGTGAAATGTGGTGGAGCGCCTTCATGCATAAACCACATGTTAGCTGTGAATAATAACGGCACATCTTCCAATAGCTTGGGTTTTGCAAAAATAAAATTCCCTATTCAGTCTATTGATTAGAATAACAGGGCTAATAATAACGCTATTCCAAACAAGGTCAAACTGAAATTATAGGCAACCTACAAAATCAGTGCCAACTAGCACTTTATTAAGTATTGTAATATGGGTGGCAAGATAATGTAGTCATTTAAGAAATATTTTTTTGTACCCAAATCGCTCATTTAATCAAAATTCTACAAGATGCCCAAAAACGTCCAAATCGTATCACCTATCAAATAAAAAATAGTTGTCATTATTGCTGAAAAAAGGAAAAAGTTATGAACGGATATTATCACCATATATCAATTTTGTAGGAGTTGTAAGTTTTAAAAAACACTCTGTATAACACCAAAATGTGTAGACTGAAAACAAAAGTCCACATTCCAAAAATAAACAAAATCAAATAATACGTATTTGAATTATTTACAAAATTCAAAAAATATTCATGAACTTTGAGGCGATCTAGCGGGCAAACGAAACAATTTTGGATATAGGTGAATTAGCCTAAATCTGTCTATTTTGTTCACGAATCTGTGGTCTTCTGTTGTACATGTTATTCTGGGACACCCTATACATCTCTAAAATGGAAATTCTATAAAGTTTAAAAGAAATTAACACTTCATGTCATTAAAAGGTATAAATAAAACAGAAGTGAAAAAAAAAATGATAAATTAACATCAAAATAAAAACAACAGTTTATTTTAAATTTATTTTAGCTATTATATCTGTAAAATAAATTAAAATTCTAGTTAAAAAAAAAATAAAACAAAATTCCACTGTCAAAAAGTTTAAAGAGATCCACAAAATGCAACAAAAAAAATTAATGGTAAATTTCTGATCACAATATAATTTAAAAAAAGTTTAACCTACCTTGACCAATGCCTCATATGTTAATTTTTCACTGGATCTCAAAAGTCGACTTATTGTATTCTCTAGTAATGAAGTAGTATCATTCAAGTTATTCTCAATTTCCCACTTAGAACTAAGCCACTCATACTTTACGTGAGAAGTATCTTTCCTCCACAATATTACTATTCTAAGTAACGGTTCGATCAGTTCTCCTTCTAAACGAACATTAAAAATTCCCTTATTTAACTACTAAAACTATCAAAATAATATATTCTCACCTGGAATTAACGAGTTAACAAATTCAGTCTGTTTATCATGGTAAATATATGCAAATCTCACTTTTTCAGATCTATATGGTGAATTCTGAGCATATAATCTAAACAACTGCCTGTGAATGTCATGGCTGCGAGATGCTTCAGTAACAAGAACTACACATAATTTTTTCTTTGGTTTATTCCATTCGCATGGGCACAGAGACTCCAAAACTGTCTAAAATGAAATAATCAATTGGTTATTACCAAAAAGTTGGTTGTGAAAAATTGAAGTAAGTACCTGTGATGATAACCGAGGAAGTGCGAGATATTGATTTGATGATATTATGTGATGTAATGTCGATGTTGGTATATCCTTCATTGTAACGCTAGCCATTGGAGAAGAGGTATTTTCATTAAACAACAAAACACTATCCATGTCATGAGGTACTTGATATCTATCACGAATTTCATCGGAATCTACAAAACTAATGCAATCGGTAAAGGTTTTGCTGCTTTATAGACTAACACGATTACCCAAAAGCAACTCTATGACGGAAATGGTAGGCAGCGACTAGATAGCGTAATCTAACATTTTCTCGAGGTTCAAAAATTAGAGCTCTTACTCTATTATCTTCCCATCCATTTAAGAAATTATCTTCATCACCTATATTAATTCTTGATACCAATTTGTATGGTAATTTATTTCTAATGAACTCTGAAAAAGTATTTACTATCTATTTATTTTTTTATATGCAAGACATTTACTCAATAAGCAACATCAATGAGGTTTTAAGTAGTCATATCATACAATCAATATCATATTAATGAACTTAAAATAGATTTACGTAAGTAAAATTTTCAACTTTTCTCATAACTTGTGATCCATTTAAGGTGAAAACACTTGTAAAAAATATTTTGTTAGGATTAACTTTTTTTTTAAAAAAAAAAGAGAACTTATAAAACTCCACAGGTTGAACTCATTTTTAATTATTGAACCTTACTTATTAATTTTACTCAGTCAAATTTGAGCGAAATTTATTAATGATTTTTTTTTATAGTTACAATGAAAGCAAATCAATTTTTACAAAATTGCAAAAATAGCATTGGTATGAAATTTCGTTGTTCATGTAATAATGAACTATTACAGAAAAATTCTAGGGGACATCATAAAACATGTTATATGTATTAATACTAGAACTGTCGATTAATTTTGAGTGATTTACAGTAGATGGCGCAACTTATGCTATATCACATAGGACACTTACTTCTGTAACTGTATTCATGTCAAAACTCAGTCATTAGGCTTTACTTTTTATTATGCGTCATTTTGCTGAAGTGTAAACAACATATTTTGTTTCAGCTCCGAGGATGTCAAATCACAAGTCAACAAAATACCATTTGCAAGGTTTTACTTTTCCTGTTTAATTCAATGAAATGTGCTGCTGAAAGTCATCATAAGGAAACTTACAGTGAACGTACTCCGATAAAAACATACGAGTATTGATTTCGACTTTTAAATGTGGTTATTTCGATAAAGTTGATAAAAAACGCCCTGGTGAACCGAAAAAGTTAGGTAAAGAATTGGAAGCATCACTCAACCACGATTCATGTCAAACGAAAGATGAACTTGCTGAACTGTTGATTTTTGATCGCACAATAGTTTCCAAATGTTTAAATGCACTTGGCATGATTCAAAAGCAAGGAAATTGGTGCCATATGATGCCTAAAGATGTTGAATGGTGATTCTTCACGTGTGAACAATTCCTTCAACGGCAAAAAAGAAATGGTTTTTTGCATAGTATCATTATTGGCTATGAAAAATGGGTACAATATGATAATCGTAAGCATAGAAAATAGTCAGATTTGCCTGGTCATGCATCAACATCTACGGCAAGGCCAAATATACATGGTTCGAAGCTCATGGCCTGTATTTGGTGGGACCAGTTTAGTGTTGTGTAAGAAAGGTTTTTTGCATAGTATCATCATTGGCTATGAAAAATGGGTACAATATGATAATCGCAAGCATAGAAAATAGTCAGATTTGCCTGGTCATGCATCAACATCTACGGCAAGGCCAAATATACATGGTTCGAAGCTCATGGCCTGTATTTGGTGGGACCAGTTCAGTGTTGTGTACTATGAGCTACTTTAGTGGAACAAAACCCTCACTGGTGAAAGCTGGCAAAAACGACTAATGCATTTATGTGGTGCATTGAAGGAAAAACGGCCGCAATTCAAGCAGACACGATAAAGTAATTTTTTTAATGTCATAACACTCGAACACATGTTGCTCAAGAAGTCAAAAAATTCTTAGAAACACTGAAATGTGATATTTTACCCCACCCGCTATATTCACTATCGGATTACTACTTGTTCCGATCCATAGGACAAGGTCTGGCTAAACAACGCTTCCAATCTTATGAAGATACGAGAATTGGATCGATTGGTGGATAGCATCAAAAGACAGTAGTTCTTTCAATACGGAATCCCTATATTGTCAAAAAGATGGAAAAAAGTAATGGTGGACAATACTTTGAAAAATAATGTATAAAATTTTTCACAATAAAGCCTTGAATATACAAAAAAATCCCTCAAAATTAACTCAAAGTTAATATTAAATTTCGTATTTCAAAATATTTATAATATATAATTTTTAATAAATAACTATTTTAAAAGAGAAAAGTTGAAAATTATGTATTAACATGTTAAGCCCTGGTATTGAAATAGAATTTCCCACGTCCATTTTTTTTTTCAAATCATGCAACAAAAATATAATGCATTAGTGTCCTGGAAGTATACCGATTTCATTTGGACCACACATCAGAGTCTTCAGTGAGAATACCTAGAGAGTAAATTGTCAACAAACGAAGTCAAACAGCAAAAGATCTCTATCATAAAATTCAAAAATCAACTTGTTCTCAAACTATAATGTAAAGCCTATTATTTCTAGTGATCAATTTGCTGAAAAAAATTAAGATCCCTTGCTGTTTGTACTTTTATTTCCTGTTAGCAAAACTGTTTTGTTCTCATATATTAAATAGTAGTGTATATTACATTCTCCATACTGCAGTGGCGGCTCGTGACATTATGAACAGGTGAGGCCTGTGGCTGTTTTACTAGGAAGGGAATAAAGAAAAAAAAAAGCGACCCAGGCGAAAATTTCTTACTTACACTGTAAGCCAAACAAAATGGGGCTCGGGTTTCCGCGTAAACACATTATTTTAACCGTTTGCGTGGAGGAGGAGCTATAGCATATTTATAGGAAAGTGTGACGCGCTTATAAGCCAGAAAATTGTGGCTTTACTGTGGTGAGGAGTAGTATATCATGTCGTGCAGATGGAATCGGCGAGATATTGAAGCAATTATTTTGTTATTTTGATTTTTTATGAATGTAATTGGAAGTTAGTTTAACTGTTTACTTAGATTCATAGTAGAATAGTAGGTATTAAAATACACGGTGTGAGAGCCAGTTGCTTCATACGACAAGACGCCACTGCCATGCTGTTCTTTGAAATAGAATACTCAAATATCAGGTATACACCAATTCGGCATATACAATCAATATCATTAGATTGTATTTCTGTTTCTCATAATTTGTAGGTTGAAAAATGATTCCATAATCATAGTTCCACAACAGTGAGATTTCATATTGATGTTACCTGGAGCTTAACATATTAAAATAGATATATAGGTGTATATGTATAGGTGTATACAGGGTCGGAAAGTCCCCATGGTTCATCGGCCGTTACGTGAGAGCGATAAAGTAAGTCATAGAAATAGGTGCGATAGAGAAAGATGGCTATAATGAAGGCATCTAATAGTCACCGCCCATTTCGCCCTTTCACAAATAAGATCCACTTCTTATTCTATCGCACGGATTTCTATGACTTTCTTTATCGTTCTCACGTAACGGACGATGAACCATGGGGCCTTTCCGACCCTGTATAACATAACGTACCTATAATTTTTTGAACACTTGTAATAGTTTCTTTGTAAACATATACATTTCCATCCAATAAAAGTACTAAACATGGTATTGTATGAATACTAAGCCTTCTGCCTAAATTTGGCTCCCTTCCTGAGTGTACAGTTATAAAATTTACCCCCAGCGGTTCCAGGTAATCTATTAGTTTACGGCAGTATGGAGCAGTTTGTAGACACGGAAAACACCAATCAGTGTAAAAAAATATCAAATGAGGCATTTTCTCACTTTTTGGTACAATAAGTTTATCATATTGCCTGGAATATTAAAAAGTGATATCTGTTAAAAAATCATTAAAAAATTGCTTAAACAGATAGATCAAGTCACCTGAAATTGCACAGCACTTAAATTTAATTGACTAAGGTATTCAAAAAAAATGTAATCTATATAGACATGTTCCAAAAACGTACAATGTGATTTATTTGATAAGTAGCTACACTGGATTAAGTGCTAACGTTTATTTTTCAATCCATAACAGTTAGGAAAGGAACTTTTCTTGTTATTAAATTATTCACATTTAAATTAAAAAAATGTATTTTCTAGATAATGACGGAACATGATATTGTCAACAAATTAATGTGAAGTATTCAATCACAGATCAGATAAACTGAATGAAGAAGTGCAAATGACAGCTACTGGTACCCTCTTGGGAGTCCAGAAGGTCTTGCGCTGATGGTTTTAATGTAACAGACAACATAATTGAATATATTCCCAAGAAACTCGGACGACAAATACTAACATCATATGTACATATTACTATCATTCAATCACACTTACTTTAATTAGAAACTTTAATAAAATTAGAAATACACAATAAGGATACACCCTTAATCGAGTTGTTAACTTTTCAATAGAAAGGAAAATTTAAAAAAATTATAAAGTTACTGACTGAACCAGACATCAGCTATTGAAACATTCTAATTACAGAAAAAATAATGTACCTTGTAGTAACTGATAACTTATGAAAAAAGGTTATATCATTTTCTTGAAAATTGAAATGTGCTCCATGGTTAGCAAAGAGATCTTCAAATGGGTTGCCAGTGTGGAAAGGGGGATGTTCAGGTTTATTATAAAAATCATCTTCAGTAATTCCTTTATCATCATATCTTTTCCTCCTTTCAGGATCTGAGAGCAGTTCATATGCTTGACTAATTTCTACAAAACGTTCGGGAGCATTTTCATCACTTGTTTTATCAGGATGCCTAGAAAATTACATGCTGTTATTCACATCACATTTACGATTTAATTTCATTAAAATAATTATTTATACTTGTGATACAAATGAAATGCAATTGTTGTTGTGATAAAAATATGTTAAAATTACTATTCCATAATTAAACAATATTGGCTTGATTTATAAAACATATTTATCTGTAAAATTACATAATATTTTCATCCACAAAATTCAAACTTTTTAGTTTGTTGACATGATAAGCTCTAAATATTGTAGGTACTATTACAGCCATGCCACAAAAATTAATGAGGTGTTTCTGTATTTGATATTGGTTTAAATAAATGCTAAAGTTTCTTCTTACAGTAGGTCGTGGCTGGTAACAATTAAATTAGTTATTATATCTTGAGAATAAAGCATGGGATCCTACTGTTTCTATGGGATGATATGCAAATGCATAGAAAACTTTCATGAAAAAATTTCGAACAAAATTTGCAAAATAAAATACTAAAATAGGGGTTGTCTCCACTGAAATCTCGAATGGATGTTTTTTAATTTTTCACAAAATTAAATTTTTTTAGTAGTTATATCTACTTAAATATTAATTTGATACTAAACATTTAATTTTTCAAACTTTATAATACCATGACTAAGGAACATGAAAACATTGTGAAAAATGAAAAACACTCGGAAAAACATGTCTGCTTGTATCTAGGTAAGAGATATGAGATATGAGATATTATGAAAAAATAAATATTTTGCAAATAAATTTGCCACTCTTTTCGAGGTCTCAGAAACAGAAACCTTAATTTTTTTAATTTCACAAATTCTGATTAAAATTTTTTCATCACACATATTATGTCATAAAAGAAGGCATGGCTCCCACGCTTCATTTTCAAAATTTGATTTAAAATGACATTTTGAAGAAAAAATTATATAGAAAAATATAGAAATAAGTAAGTTTATTATGTTGAATTAACTACAATTAACAGGACTATCTTAAATACCTATATGATTTCTGATTAGGCTGAAATTCGCAGCCAGACTCGTCAGCGTGACTATCACAATGCCGTGCCGTATATAAAATATTGATTATTTAAAACACGAAAAATCATAAAACAGTAATAAAATAGTATAAGGACTAATTTTTATGCAAATTATGAACTTATATTACATTAACAAATTGTGCAATAATAATGCTCAAAAAACTGTTTTAGAAAAGTTATACCTCTTTTCCTACCGCAAATTGGTACGTAAAAAATTGTAGTTTATTTGATTCCATCTCATATTATCCACAAATGAAACTGTAAGGGTAC
The DNA here is from genome assembly GCF_000390285.2 of Anoplophora glabripennis. Taxonomy (NCBI): domain Eukaryota; kingdom Metazoa; phylum Arthropoda; class Insecta; order Coleoptera; family Cerambycidae; genus Anoplophora; species Anoplophora glabripennis. Next base: position 30,180 of record NW_019417901.1, read on the forward strand.
AGCCTTTATACATTGCAAAATAAAACTGTTTAAATGGTGCCCATGCCCTCTTTTTATAAATAAATAGCTGTCGCGAGCTTCAGACCATGAATTGAAAACAGAAAAAATCCTGGAATACATTTTTAGGTGCCCTCTATGATATTGAACAATAATTGTGAGGATACATCTCTTAGTTATTGTAAAAAAAATGTTTAAATGGTGGCCAGACCCTCTTTTTATAATAAAGATAATTCTCCGAGGACAAGGTGCCATCTGAATTGTTCTGAATTGTAAAAATATTGGAAATATAAAACAAAATAATAAACAATGATACAACACCTAAGGTATAAAAGTTTGTACCTATTTTGAAACCTAAAATATTAACTTAAAATGTATATTTTATGAAAAACTTGACAAGAATGTTAGGTGGTAGGGTTTTTTAATTATACAATAATTGGTAACATTAGCAGCCTTTGTTTTTATGTTGCTTTTAAACGAGATTTTGGGAAATTTCTAAAATTAATATGAATACTATTTCAATAGTAAGAGTAAAGTAAAATGTAGTTATTTGCGTTTTCATCATTACTAACCGTGTTATTACTATTATGCTTTGAACATGACTACCACAGATTGATTTATCTGTCAAATATATTTAAAACACGATTGAAAATCTTACCATTCTTTGGCGAGTTGTTTATATGCTTTTCTTATTTCTTGTTGAGAAGCTTTCCTATTCACCCCAAGAATATTGTAGGGGTTACCTAACTCGGCTAACACACCCCATAATATGTAAATTAAAATATAACTTTGACAAAGCCAAAGTTGTGGCATCCATCTCATTTTCATTCAACACATACACAGTTTTTAACTTAAACTACAATTATCAAAATGTATGCGAAAAAACCATGAGGAAATATTGATTATTATACCAAGAAAATATGTGTCATCTGTCAACAGTCAACAGTGTCAACCTGTCAACCACAGGCCACAGAATCACCGATATGCGAATCACAGATTATGAAAACATCTTCGATATCGTAATCCATCGGACACTTCTACACGAAATCCCCCATATGGCACAGCGGGACGACGACCACAAGAGGTCGCGTCCTGCTGAATTACCAAGACAGACATAACGACTTGACGATACTCGGACCGACAGAACCGACACATTACGGACCCGTAGGACGCCCCGACGTTATCGACATTGCCCTCTTAAAATCTATACCG
>NW_019417902.1:0-18566 GCF_000390285.2 Anoplophora glabripennis
CATTTACACTAAAGTTTACATTTATTATGTAAACTTTGGTTATACGCAACTGCATATTGAATAATAAATTGAAGTACTAAAACTGTGTATTATTTAACATGACAATTTATTGACACGATTTTCCTTTGATAAAAGACCGACAACTTTTTGCTCTGCTTTGCATCGAATACCTACTACACTCGTATTAGTCTAGGTGCCAGATAGGTTTCCGTAGCCAATCAGAGTACCACGGCTGCAAATAACTTATTCTTAAGTATTTGACCTCCTGAATCCAAAAAACTTGGTCGCAAAGCCTGAAAGTGGGCAGTTTAATTGTTATCAACAAATTCAATGTTTAAATGGCTGTAAAAAGTTTATTTTTATAGCTAGTACAATTTTTTATTCGTTAATAGTTACGTTTTCTCATAACAAACATATATTTTTTTGAAAATTAAAAAAAGATTAACTTTAACCAAAGTTATTGCAAATTTAGTGCAAATATCTTACATTTTCCGTCTCCGCGCGCACTAATTTTACCATATCTGGTTCTACTGGACGGATTGAGACGCACGACATCTCATTTTAAAGCTTGAACTTTATTTTACAAGATAGGTAAGTTCCATTTATTAATTTATTTATTTAATAATTAATGGCAGCTTAGAAAGTTGTGAAATTTCAACGAAAATGCTGGTTTTATTGGTTTATAAGGCTTTTTTTATTATTCAACTTCGATGAAAAGCCAAAAAAGTTACCGGATATTGTTCCTCGCATCCTAACAATGATTTCATGCCTTGCATGATTGTTAGGATGCAAAGAACAATATCCGGTAACTTTTTTGGCTTTCGTCGAAGCTGAATAATAAAAAAAAACTTATAAACAATTAAAACCAGCATTTTCGTTGAAATTCACAACTTTCTAAGCTGCCATTAATTATTAAATAAATAAATTAATAAATGGAACTTACCTAGAGAAAACGTAACTATTAACGAATAAAAAAATTGTACTAGCTATAAAAAATAAACTTTTTACAGCCATTTAAACATTTAATTTATTGATAACAATTAAACTGACTACTCTCAGGCTTTGCGACCAAGTTTTTTGGATTCAGGAGGTCAAATACTTATGAATAAGTTATTCGCAGCCGTGGCACTCTGGCTACGGAACCCTATCTGGCTCCTGGACTATATGGTACACGTGCATCAAAAGTGGGTTAAAATGTTAGTGAACCACAGGTTAACCTAGGTCGGAAACATGTACCGAGTTGTTTATTTGTCTCCGTCCCATTGTTTTTTATGGAATATACAAGTCTCTCTTCTATTACGTACAGTCAATATTTAAATACCTACTACATACATTTCATCCTCTCTTTATAATTTATCTAGTGTTGTTTTTTATGTCATTATTTCTGTAACGAAATTGAAATGTATAATGAAATGAAATTTAAATTATTTGAACTTTTGGAGTTTTGTAACTTCAATATTAAATTTTATTTAAAGTGAAACAGCTAATTTCTTTGTAGCCATAATAGTCACATTTGGTCAGATGAAAACCCGCACACTACCCGTCGGTATTTTTTTTTCAGCTTAAATATGCATTTAATTTTTTTTAATCACGCCATCGTATTATACTCATTTTTCTCTATCTGCTCTTAAAATTAAAGACATTATGACTGAATCACCCAGTATACTGTAAATTTGTGAAGTTAAACTTATAATAACTATGGCAAATTCCTCTAAACCATATAGTTCAGACAGCATCTATTTCAAAAAGTCCATATTTGGCTATTTGGCTTTCAAATATCACTAGAAATGAAAATTTTTCTATGCGCATAAAAAAAACGTGGGCTTAACTTTTGGCGGCACAACATGTTAAAAAAAATCGAAAAATGTCATATTTTCCTTCCTATTTAATTATGTATCTTTTCAAGAGTTCATTTTAGGCGAAAATGGAACAGGAAAAAAATGTTTGTAATTATTTTTTTTACAAAATATGACTATACTCCGCGGTCGAAATTATAAAGAGTGACTAAGACATAATATAAAAACACTATTACCATAATGCGTATAAAATATAAAATGATTTTTATACGGTTCAATATTATTTATCTTTGTGCCGCTCACTACGCACATCGATAAAATCTATAACCGTCTAGAGACCGAGTTACACTGAACGTCGATCTATCTTCTATCTCTGTCTTTTGCACTTGGTAGGAAATAGGGAAATGCTTTTTTAGTGCGTGTAAACGGACTTGATTTAACCCGTCCTGAGAAACGTCATAGCATAAGCGTAGACGAGGGGTCTAATTCCATGGCTATAATAAATTTATAAATTAAAAAAATACAATTGGACGTTTTAAAATGCTGTAATAATTAAAATGGATCAAAGTGCCTATTATAGCAAACCGTAAAAAATATTAGACGTTGTTTTATTATCTTTTTTCATTATTTTCTATATCTTGTTGCCTTTTACGCAGACACGCCAATGGATTTTCGTTCCCGGCACGCGTCATCCCCCTTACTAGTCCAAAAGCTAGCGATGAATTACTCTCTATTAGTGATGGGCATAATCGACCAATTTTGATAATCGAGTTATCGGTAATCGAGTGATCACTCGAGATACGAGATATTGGTCGTTTTCATCCCAGCGGCACACAAATATGTTTGTATTAGTCATATATTACTTATAAGCGTAGCTAAAAAAAAAAAAAAAAAAGCTCACGCACTTCAAAAACTAACCACTTTTTCGTTTTATTCTAAAAAAAAGTGCAATCAGTGACTATTTGCAGTATGCACTAAATCTCAATAATCGAGTACCACTCGATTTTTCACTCGAAATCTCCCATCACTACTCTCTATAATTTCGACCGTGGAGTATAGTTACAAATCGAATGAATCATGATTATTATTGTAAAAATCGAAATAATTGCCAAGTATGGGGTTAAAAACATTACTTTTTAGGGAATCTTTTTGAGGTCTTTAAATTGGGTTGGGACTTTCATACTTGGCTCAAGAAAACTTCGTGTTATGTAGAATCATCACACCAAATTTTATCAAAATCGGTTAGATAGATTTTGCATAATTTTGCAATCCAGATTTTGAAAAAAAATGTGCAAATTTTGAAAATTTTGCACAGCAAAAATCAAGGCCCTTAGATACTTGAAAATTTAATCACTTATAGAAGGTCTCTCAAGCTTTCAAACGCTTTTTGAAAAATTCGAATCCGTCAACCCACACACCACATGACGTCCCTGGGATATCCTCATTTAGTCTTATATATCCTAATCGGGGATCTCACGCCTCAGGATATCCTGATGATATTTAAATAAGACAAGTAGATCCTATCAATATCCTAGTTGGGGATATCCCAGGTAAATCCAAACAGGATGTCCTGGAAATATCCTATGAAGATATTAAAAGCCGAACAATCTCCAATTTTGGGATATCCTAGGCAAATTCTAGTGATCCCATCCTGGGAAAGGGATGGTTTTTGGCTTTGCACAGTGCATGGTGCATGCGCAGTATGACATATTGACGACATGACCCGTATCTCGACTATCTCGCCATTTTCTGTGTTTCTTTGTTTTATAAATGCGGGACTCGATGACGTTTTTATTAATTTCAAAAGTGGAGAATGAAATTTAAAGCTTGTTAAAATAGTTAAGTGACGTGCATCAACCACCTGCTGGCAGAAGTAAGTATTTAAATTACCTTTGGTATTAAGGTATTGATATCATAGAATAAACATATAGGTTAGAATCGTATATAGTATTAACTAATTTTGTTCTTACTGTTTGTATCATGCAATAATTATATAATGCCTAAAGAACGCATTAAAAAAACATGTTTTCAAATATTTTTTATATAGAGCCTAATACCATTCAAAAATTAGAATAGTTTTTATCACTATTTGTAATAGATGTGTATAAGTGGTATCACCAAATCTACATAATATGTTCAAATCTATAATTTTTAGTTTTGAATGTGTTGTATATAGGTGTTCTGACAAAGGATTGTATCCCATAAATTTAATTAATTTATTATAGTTCTCTGTCTGTAATATTTGTACCAACATTGTGAGTTATAAGGATTACATTATAAATCGTAGGCAGAATTACGTATTATCTATTAGAATATTAGAATTAAATTTAATATCAACAGATTATAATCCATAGTTCATGAAATTAGAATAGTCTCGTTAAATGTATTTAATGAAAATTTTTGTTTTGTCACTCGTCTACAATGTAAATGTATTATTAACATACTTTTTCTACAAATTTACAGCTGGAATTTCACAAGCACATTGCACAAAAAATTGCCCAGAAAAAGATAATGGGGAGGGCATTAAAACATGTCGCGGCATGCAAATGAGAGACTATAAAAAGAGACCAGATCAACAGCACATAAGGAATAGTTATACATATAATACAAATAATAACTTAGTTGTGTATATAACTTTGTTTATATTCTGTAATAAAAAAGTTGGTTATATGTATCATAGAAAGAGTTGATTATATATATATAAGTACATGTGAAATTTGCTTTTTAAGTTTATATTTATAATGTGCAATGAATAAAAAAATTCAGTTCAATTTTATTTTTTTATTCAAGAACTCAGTTTAAAAATAAGTGTTATTAAAGTTTATGTTTTATTCTCATGAAGTACTTTAGGTCTTATTTGTTCCTGTTTAAAAAAATGCCTCAAACCAGTTTTATGAATAATATGAACCGTTAATGTGTATATCTAAATAATTTGGAGATGTTTCTGAAAACTTGTATGTAGACTTGTCTGTAGTAGTTGTTGTCTTAAACAGAAAAATATCTTCCGGTGGCTGTGTTACAGAATTTTCTCGTCAGATTTTAATAAGTGGGTGAGTAAAATGTTTAAAAAATACATACCTGTGTCAACGATGGAATACTTCTTGCAGAAAAATGTTAAAATGTCTTTAAATCTCATGAAAAGAGAATTTTAAAACTACACTTCACGTATGTATGACGAATCTAATCAACAGATCCAAAATATTGTATTGTTAATTTTTATTCCAGTGGTATTCAAAGAAATCAAATCTCGTATTATAATAATAATAGATAAATGATCAGATTTCCCTTTTCATTTTTTTGTCAATATTTTTTATTGAATAAAAAATAGATGAAGTGGAAATGGCAAGCAAATGTTTTGGAAATTAGGTACGTATTTGATCTATAGAAATATTTAATACCACCCTGTAATTTTTTTTATTAGCCCAATAAGTACTAAAAATGTGCTGTATATAGCCCAGCTAATGTCCTGAGGACATCAACAGTAAAGCCTACATTGTCCTCATTTGATCCACTGATAACCTGATAATAGCCCGGCTGATGTCCTGAGGACATCAACAGTAAAGCCTAGGTTGTCCTCATTTGATCCACTGATAACCTGACAATGTCCTGTATATAGCCAGGCGGATGTCCTCAGGACGTCACACGCAAAGCCGGGGAGGTTCCATTTGGATACACCTGGTACATCCTGAGGTGATCGTGTACCTATCCGAGGATATCCTATATATCCTGAAAAGTTATCCTCAGTACATCCTACGAATGTCACTGTGCTGTGTGGGAATTAGGAGAGCATAGAAAAATTTTCATTTCTAGTGATATTTGAAAGCCAAAAATCTCTGTGGATATACGATTCACCCAAACCAAAACAGATACCGCCTAGTCTAATACTATTACTGGTGCATTGTACCGATGCGATGTGTGAAAATATATCAGTAAAAACGCCAGAAAAAAATGCATTTTAAAATAAAATGTAGATATCTATAAATCACATTTTCATACCTGTTTGCTTTTATTCCCCTTATCTCTGCCGAATAAAATAAAATGCTTTTCGAAAAAACTTCCCAATCGTCATGGAATTCGGTAAATTGTCTGATTGGGCTTTAGCATAACCTTGTTCGGTCATAAAAAAATAAAAACTAATTATGATTATTTAAAATAACAAATTTAGATTCAAAATATTATTTAGATAGTAAATAATATTATGCTACCCGAGGAAAGCTCACTTGAACTAAACGCCGTAAAAATTAAATAATACACCTACACAGATTTAATTATTTTGCTACATAGGTGCATATTTAGGTATACCTACATAATAGAATGGAAACCAGTTAATAAATATAACGGCACATCAGTATCGTTATCGTATCGTATGTAAACTAAAAATAATAAATGTTTTTAAGAAGTAATAGGACCGACATCATTTTCTAATGTGAAGCGGCCAGTTTACTTACCGATGACGTCGCACCAATAGCAACTCGTTCTACGACACACCCCTACAGGATGCTCATCTCCAAATTTCAACATACGATTTAGTCAATTTTTGAGTAGAATTTTTCACAAAAGATTTTATAATTAATAATTTTAAATAAGGCCATATTATATGAACTAACATAAAAAATCCGACATGTGCAAGAGGCCGATCAGGTATACAAAAAAAATACAAAGATAATCCACATATCATCAAAAGATACGTTCCTGATTTAGTAATTGTATAGCAACAACCAATATACGCTCAAAATTATCAAAATTAATGTCGCACAAGTGGCATAATTTATTAAAGCTACAACACATTACATATAAAGGCGATTTTAAAGTAAGATTCGTTCTAGGGATGTTAAGAAAAAAGGTTTTCGTATGTCTTGAGAGTTCTCTGGGTATATTAAACTGAATTTGAAACAGAAAAACAGAGCAATCAAAACCGTTATGTAATATTTTGTTAAAAAAGAGTGAAGAACATCTTATGTCTAAACTGGTAATATCAAATCTTGTCAGCAACGTATTGTATTGAGTATCAAATTCTGGATAATTTCCAACTTCTTTAAAATACAAAAATTTTAAAAACTTTCTCTGAATTCTTTCAATACTGATTTTATAACACTGATAATATGGATTCCAAATGATGCAACCATATTTTAATTTAAACCTGACAAACGAATAATATGTTTTTAAAGTTTTAATGTTTCTAAAGTTTCTACAGTTTCTTAATATGAAGCCATACGATTTTGCTGCCTCATTTATTTTAGTGAATATATGTTCCCGAAAAGGTAAACTATAATCAAAAAGTACACCAAGGTCATAGTTTCATAGCGAGAAAGTGCAATGTCAGTAATAACATATTTAAAAATAATAGGTAGTCTCTTCTTGGTGTAAGAAACAATTTTACATTTGGGTATTGTTGGGTTATTGCGCATGGACACCAAGCCCCCCCTCTGAAGGAGGAAGCGAGAGAAGCGCAGAACAGTAGTATTAAGTTAGTCTGTCACGTAAGCAGGTGAGAGTTTGAGTACTTGTTACGTTCTAATGTAATGTACAACTTGTGAAGATATTTTATTCTATTTCTTACAGAATGTTTAACTAACTGAACATTTTTTTTTATGACATATTGACATATTTATAAAACATTTGATTAACCCTCAAACAGTCTTTACGGTCTAACATTATTAATCGCACACTATATCACTACTGCTAGCAGCGGCACTCTCTACCGTACCGTATCGGTCTCGCGGGAAAGAGCTCTCTTGACGTACGACATTTTTATTTTCCACATAATCCTCGGGCCCCGAAGTACGGAGTACTTTACCCTCAGTTTCTAATTCTAAGGGGTATAACAGTTGGATTGGTCGTTTCAACAATTTTCCGTTAGGAACCCTAATTTCGCAAGCACGCACTTTTCCGTCTCTACCTTGATAAATGTTCGTAATGCGAACCATTTTCCAAAGGGTTCTTGGCATATTCTGGTCGTGTAATAATACGACGTCTCCCGTTTCAAATGATGTGGTTCTTTTCGGATCAAAATGATGGGCTGTGCGTAATTGCTGTAGATAATCCGTAGTCCATTTTCTCCAGAATTTATTTAAACTTATTTCTCGCGTCTTCCATTTTTGTAAAAGATCGTTACGTTTAATTGCTGTCTCACGTATATCTTTGGTAATATTGGATACAGCATCACCAATCAAAAATTTTTCTGGTGTTAAGATACACATATTGTCTGGGTCATCATCAATGTACGTCAATGGTCTGGAATTTACAATGGCTTCTACCTCAGTCAGCACCGTTTGTAATTCGTCAAATCCGAGAATGGCTTTACCTATATTAAATTTCAATGAATCCTTTATGGTTTTTACTAAACGTTCCCAAAATCCGCCCCACCATGCGGCTCTTTCAACAATAAATTTCCAGGTTATTCGACTTTTCAAAGCAAATGAATGAATATCTGTACCCCTTAATATGGTATTAAATTCTTCAAGTTCCAATGCTGATCTTTTGAAAGATTTGGCATTATCTGAATAAATCACACTCGGCACTCCTCTTCTTGCCATAAATCTACGCAGACCTCGCAGACAACACTCTGTAGATATATTCGGAACCAACTCCAAATGCACTGCGCGTGTTACAACACATGTTATTAACATGACGTAAACCTTTCTTATTTGTTCTTTTTCTTTTATATAAAGAGGTCCAGCAAAATCGGTACCTATAACATCAAATGCTCTACTTGATAAAATTCGTTCTCGTGGCAAGGGAGCAAATTGGGTATCTCCAGGTTTTCCTCTAAATTTTTTGCAAGTCACACATCTCGATAAAATGGATTTAATTTTTTGTCTACCTCTTAGGATCCAGTACTTCTTCCGTATTTCCGCTAAAGTAATATTTACACCTCCATGATGCAACTTTTCGTGAGTGTGAGTAATAATCTTGTTTATCCAAGGACTTGACTTTGGTAATATAATTGGGTGCTGCGTTTCATAAGATAGTTCACTTTCTTGTAATCTTCCCCCGAGTCGCATTAGTCCATCGTGGTCTAAAAATGGTGACAATGATAAAATAGCAGAAGTCCTAGGTAAAAGTTCATTATTTTTCAGCGACTTGGTTTCAGCTGGGAATTCTTTATTTTGAATATATTTTAGCCAATGTACTTCGGATCTTTTCAGTTCTTCTACACCTAAATTGCCAACAATTTTTTGTTTAAATTTTACGTTGCTAATAAATCGCAAAACATAACTTGTTACTCTCAGAATTTTGTTTATGCTACTATATCTGTTTAAATCAAATAAGGGATCGGATACCTCTTCCACGGTTTGTGTATTCAATACAAAATTTCCTTGATAATCATCCATCATTTCATCGTCATCTTCGGGCCAACTTTCTTCCGATTCACGTAAATAATAAGGACCAAATTTCCACAATGTTGAGGTTATTAATTTATTTGCTTTAATACCTCTCGTCACTAAATCTGCAGGGTTGTCTTGTCCTGGGCAATGTCTCCACACCGAATCTTTTGTCAGTGACTGAATTTCTCTGACTCTATTCGCAACATATGGTTTCCACCTTTCTGGTTTTTCTATAATCCAACGCAGTGTGATCTTGGAATCCGTCCATAAATATATGGATTTCACATTCAGTTTGACATTTTTCATTATGTAGTTTTTTAATCTTGCAGCACAAACAGCTGCCGTTAGTTCCAACCTGGGTAAAGAAAGTTCATCTTCGCTCTGCTTTATTGGCGCAACTCTGGATTTTGACATAAAAATGTTGGAATGATTAATATTATTTTCACATATCCTTATGTACGCGACAGCTCCATATGCTTTAGGGCTGGCGTCAGCAAAAATGTGTAGCTGTACTGGTATTTGCAGATTTTTTACTACGCATCTGGGAAAAGTTAAATCGTTCAAAAGTTTTATATCTTTAATCCAAATTTTCCATTCCCTTTGAATATCTTGTGGTAATGTACTGTCCCAATCATATTTTCCCTTCCAAATGGTTTGTAACAATATTTTTGGTATGATGGTGTATGGGCCTAGAAATCCTAAGGGATCGTATATCTTTGAAACCATTTTTAAAATATTTCGTTTTGTAATATCATTATTGTCAATGACGCAATTAATTACTGAGTCTAAACTTATTTCCAACTCGTCCTGTAAGATATACCAGAAAACACCTAATATTTTTGGGCAAATAGCTACGTTGTGTACATTTTTTTCTTTGAAAATATTTCTTACGTAATCGTTATTACTAATCCACTTTCGTAGGTTCATTTGTGCAGTATTCATAATTTTGACAGATTCATCAAATATTTTTAAAGCTTGATCTACACTTTCTGCGGCAAATACAAAATCATCTACATAAAACGATTCTTTTAATATTTCACAGGTTTGACTATACTCTATCGCTTGTTCATTTAAATGCTTAAGTATTGTAGACGCTAAAAGAAATGGGCTTGTAGTGACCCCAAATGTTACACGTTTCATTCGATAACTGACTAAATTTGGTAAATTTTCTTCGTTTTTAATTTCGGTTTCATACCATAGAAAACTGTGAGAATCCCTATCCTTTTCTGATAACGAAATTTGTAAAAACGCTTTTTCTATATCTGCACATAACCCAATACAACCAACTCTAAAATTAAGTAATATCTTAATTAAATCTAGAATCAAATTGTCACCACATAACAAGCTTTCATTCAAAGATGCAAAACCAGGCGCATGCGCTGATGCATCGAAAACAACTCGGATTTTCGTAGTATCCTTATCGTCTCTATAAACTGGTCTATGCGGCATGAAGTAAGTCCTACCCACCATTTGAGTCTCCGGTGCCGTTTCAGCACACCCTGTATATAAATAATCTCGAACTGCATTATCATATTCAAGTAGCTTAGAATTTTTAGATAGATTTCTTGTTAAATTTTTTACTCTCGCTAGTGCTTGATCATAATTATCATTTAACTTAAAGTTTTCTACTTTCCAGGGTAACTCTATTTCATATCTACTATTCTGAAATCTAATATTCGTTTCACAAAACTTTCTTGTAAAATTTTCATTTAGTTTACTATTTGAATTATCAGGGTTATCTATGCCTATAGTTTCTAACTCCCAAAAATGCTTCAAACTGAATGGCTCTTCTTGAACATTTGTATGCAAAACAGTAATTATATTAGTATTTACGCTATAACTATCTATAGAAGTAGGCCCATGTAACGTCCACCCTAGCATAGTATTTACAGCCGTTAACTCCGTGGTTATTTTTTCTGTTTCACCGGTTACTAATTTCCAATAGTTATCCGCTCCTATCAACACAGATATTCCCTTAACAAGTTCTCTTCCTTCCGGTCTTGCGTCAGCTAATTCAAATTCTTTTAATTTTCTAATATTTGTAGGCGGGCTACTTAAAGCATCAAAACATATTTCGGGAACTTCGATCGCATACAGTTTTATGTATTGTTTTGTATATTGGCTTCGCAAATAAAACTCAACTTTATTACAATTTTGCTGCGGGCCTTTATCGGATGAGCCAAATGGAATAATAGATAATTTATGTGTACCCACAATTTTTAATTTTAATTTTTTGGAAATATTTTCCCTGATAAATGTTAACTGACTTCCTCCATCGAATACTATGCGTATAAACATTTCATCCTGTTTTAATTCATTCGTTGGCGAAATAAAGGTACACGCCGTTTGTAGCAGTACGTCGTTGTAATACCCATTTGCTATTAATGCTGCCGATTGTTCATTATTTTTTGTACTATCTGCGTTACAATTAGTATTAAAGTCTTTCGCGTTATTTCCCGCATTTCTCTTTTCGTTTAAACGTTTTTTGTAGTCTGGATCACACATCACCGTACAATGTCTACCTTTACAGTTTTGACACATTAACTTATTGTTTTTGCAATCGCGAGCGGTATGATTTGGCTTAGTACACTTACAACATCGCGAATTTCGTTTTAAAATGTTCCTTTTTTGTTCAATTGTCAGTGATTTATTTCTACAGTTAAATGTATTATGCGTATTATTGTCACAGAACAAGCATTTATTGTCCGTTACACTCGTAAAAAGTCCTGAAACCGTTCGCGGATTATATGACTTGTCATTTTTATTTCTACCAATACTGTTCCGTTCTTCTCTCGATACACCACTGCTTGTACTGGCTGTACCCGATATAGCTTGTGCAGATTCGACGGAATCTACTTCACGTTTTATAAATTTCAAGAGTAGCTCAATCTGTTTTTCGCATTTAATTGTACTTGTATCTGCTCTTTCTTGACTGCTACACTCCTCTGCATCCGAATCAAATTCTGACAATTTATTAAACTCTACTTTTAACTGAAATGGCAAAGATTTTATTAAAATAGTTTTTACCATTAGTCCGTAATTATCCGCTGAAATGCCTAAAACCTTTAATGAGCGTGTAACAGCTGAGGTGGTATTATATAATTTTCGTAATCCTGTGACGTCATGTTTTCCTTTTACCGGATTTAAATTTATTAATTGTTGTATATAGCTGTCAACAATTCGTTCTTTATTACCGAATTCGTTTTTTATCATTTCGATTGCATCGTTATAGCACGCCTCTGATGGTGTTAAACCGTTTATCGTTTCGAGAGCCCTTCCCGTTAGTACCGACCTTAAATAGTTAAATTTAGCGGCACCATCTAAAAATTTATTTTCGTGGACGGCACTCTTAAATTGTTCCCAAAACGGAATAAAGTCATGCAAATCTCCGTTAAAGATTTTCAAATTTAGTTTAGGTAGTCTCACCGTGTTGAAAGCTGCATATACAACACCCGAAATACCTACTCCCTGTTCCTGGTCCGGCACTGCCTGTTGTTGACGTTGACAGGAGTCACCTCTATGCTTGTTCCCCTCTATCGACGCTGCATTCTGCCGAGACCCTTGCTCCTCCGCCTGCGTCTGACTGCTTACCCTCTGCTTTAACCTCGAAGTCGCTATGGCCACTCTATCGTCATAATCCAAAATTTGTTCGAATTCCTCTTCATATTTCTCTTCTTTTACATGCGGTAACGCCTTTTCATTAGCTTCTTTTAGGTTGTTATTTGCTACTGTTAGTCTGTCCAACATTACACTTAGCTCTTCCACCGCTATTTCGGCTTTTAATAAATCTTCTGCTTCCTTTATTAATCTGGTAACTTTGGCACGACACGTTTTCCTGAATTGTAGATCCATTTTCGTTATTATTTCTTAACTGCTTACTGCTTTACCTTACTGCACTCGGTACTCGTTACTTTTTGTTAACTTTAGTTAAACACCCCCGTTACGTTTTTTAAAGGTCCCTGGTTCGATCCCTGGTTTCGGCACCAAAATGTGAAGATATTTTATTCTATTTCTTACAGAATGTTTAACTAACTGAACATTTTTTCTTATGACATATTGACATATCGCACCTTCGCTTCAAAAGTGTCACAACTCAAAAAATTCAATTTTTGACATAATACCACCATTGATTTTGATTTTCAGTTAGTTGCAGTTAAAATGGTTCCAAAATGCTATTTGGTTTTTGGCCCCTTTGCTGAAACCTTTATAATCATCAATAATGTTTTTAAACAATTTAGTTACTTTTGTCGCTAGAGCTTTTTCATCTTTTCTGAAAAATTAAGGATTTTGACTTGTGACACTTTTGAAGCAAGGGTGCGATATTTATAAAACATTTGATTAACCCTCAAACAGTCTTTATGGTCTAACATTATTAATCGCACACTATATCATTACTGCTAGCAGCGGCACTCTCTACCGTACCGTATCGGTCTCGCGGGAAAGAGCTCTCTTGACGTACGACATTTTTATTTTCCACACAACTTATTGGAAGTTAATAAATAGTAAACTGTGCATTTGTGCTTAATTTCATTGGATTGTTTGCGACAAGTGAAAAATCATTAGTGGGGATCATTGTAAAAAACAAAAAACAAAATACAGTCCACACCCGAAGGCACCCCACAGATATATTAAGATGCAATTTATTATTTGAACACCAAGTTTGCAAATTGGTTAAAGACTTCTGTAATTTTAAGCAATCACCTATGGAATAAATCGATGTAAAGATTTTCATATCATCAGCAAATAATAGCTTATTGCAGTCAACTACTTGACAAATATCGTTAATAAAAATTAGAAATAATAAAGGCCCTAGGTTTGAGTCCTGAGGGACTCCTGAAGTTGCAAAGTAATTGGGTGATACAAACCCATTATATGAAACAAATTGCTCTATTATTTAAGTATGATTTAAATAGTGATAACGCGTTGCTATTAAAGCCAAATTCGACAAGTTTCTTTAAAAGGATTTGGTGATCAAGTCTGTCAAATGCCTTTGCAAAATCTGTATAGTGTCCACTTGACCACCTTTATCTAAAGTATCAGATACAAATTGAGTAAATACTATCAAATTTGTAACAGTGAACCTGTTCATGATAAAACCGTGCTGTTCCACTACTAACTGACCTCTAATAACGTATATATGATTATACAGTATAATTTCAAAAATTTTAAAAAAGTTGGAAAGGATAGATATAGGACGATAATTTTCAATATTCACTTTGTTGCCATTCTTAAAAATTGGGCACACCTTTGGTTGTTTCCAATCAAGTGGAAATATATTTGTATTCAAACATAAGTTAAATAATATTTTTAAAGGAACAACAAACACAGATATACAATCTTTTATAATGAATGAGGGTAATTTATCTGGCCCAGATGTCATCTTTATTTTTTGGAAGCTAATACAATTTCAAATTCAGATATAGGTTCAAAATTAATGAATGCTGAGTTGTTGCATGAACTATTAGAGATATCGAGTTCTTTCAAAAAAATTTGCAAAAGCATTGACGATGTCTTGAGAATTATCTAAACAAAGATTTCCATCCCTCATTTTGCCGGGTATTCTAATGCATCTATTTTTTGAATGAATAAAAGACCAAAACTTTTGTGGATTGTATGAAATTGAATTTTGAACATACTTCTTATAAGCTTCCTTAATCTGATCTTTTATTAACCTTCTCAAATGTTTAAATTTA
The DNA here is from genome assembly GCF_000390285.2 of Anoplophora glabripennis. NCBI lineage: Eukaryota > Metazoa > Arthropoda > Insecta > Coleoptera > Cerambycidae > Anoplophora > Anoplophora glabripennis. The sequence continues at coordinate 14,818 of NW_019417902.1, forward strand.
TTTAAAATTTGTAAGCTCTGACGTTCTTTATTCTTTTTAAAAAGTTTAGCCTTAGTTTTGATATTTTTTATAATTTCAGTAGTATACCAAGGTGGATATGTACGACTATAGTTTCTATATAAATTCACATGAATAGGTATCAAATATTTCATACAAACGTTCATAAAAAATTTTTAAGGCCGTATTAATATCATCATAATCATTTAAAAATGGCCAGTTAGTATGAAATAAAGTATTATACAAATCTGGGAAATTAGCTTTTTTAAAGTTATAGAGTTTTTTATTAATATTAGTTTGACAGGCACTCTCATTGATAAGTATATGCTCGAAATCTATAATTAACGCAGGATGATGTAAGTCCTCAAGAACAAGAGATGTATCATCATGTACAACTTTACATTCAGAATTTGATAAAATTAAATCAAGCAAACGGAGATTATGATTTAATACATACTGACAAAGATGCAGTATATTTATTAAGTTATTAATTGCGTTCGTTTTCCTGTCTGCATTGTCTAAATTAAAAAATTTAGGGATATTAAAGAGGATAACTATTCTGTTATTAAAAAAATTAAGCTGCCCCAAATATTCACAAAATGATTAAAAAATGTCAATAGGTACAGAAGGTGGACTATAAATTACTGATATATAAACTATTTTGTGGAAAAATGAACATTTACATACCAGAAAATCAATTAATGGAAAACTTGTCAAGGAAAGACGTATCAATACTATCACAAAGCATAGCATTCTTGACAGCCAATAATACACCTCCCCCTCCAAGTTTATCTACAAGTTTCAGGTTTCGGTCTTTATGATAAATTATTTTGGGAACTGATGAGAGTAATTAGTTATTTTTAGTAACAATTTGTGGAATTCCGCGGATATATTTAATTGCTAGATGCTGTTCACCATTATCAGTACGATATTTTAATTGTTCCTCCAGACTTCTATATTTATCACGTTGTAGTGGGGTAAGATCAATATTTATAAAAACTTTACGATCTTGCTTTATCTTAGATCGGTTCTTTACGCTATTCATGACAATTTCATTTCTAGGTAAAGTCACTTTTAAAGGGCGAATGCCATTTTTATTCTTCTTTCCTATCCTTGAAGTGGATAAGATAGACACAGGATCAGATACAATATCAGATAATATCTCATGAACACTATCAATCTCTTTGGCAGCAGTAGACTTTTCTTGTAAATTGAAAATTATAATATTATTTGCACGTTTTTGACGATTATTAAGCTCCTGAAAAGCTACATCCATTTGAAAATCGGTTTTGTTACTAGAATTTTGCAAGGAAACATTTTCTAATTTCTGTTTGAGGCTTTCCAGTTCCATTCTGAGCTCATCTACCACTTTAATAAGCTTAGGGACCTGTTGACGTACACTAGAACAATCATCGCAATAGAACTTGAGAGTTCGCTTACTTCTTAATTCTATAATCTTAACTTCAGCGGAATTAAGTTCTGAGCACTCCTTGTGAAGATTTAAGAGCAACTATCACATTTCACAAAATTACTACGATCGGTGTCATCAACTTTACAAATAAAACACCTCATGACTATTTATATATCTAGGCCTGAGTTAAAAATGGCTTTAAATCATTCACTATTTACTTCCTGGCCTGTATTAAGGATCACTTTTATTGCTGCTATTTGTAAACACTGTCAGCTGATAAGGAAATCACTTCTTTTACCACAAATAAAATGTTAAAAATATGCGGAGAAATAACTTCATTGCAAAAAAATGCAATCACTTCCTTCGATCTTACGATGAAAATAATTAATTTAAGTTAATCCACAAAAATTACTCTCGGTACTAGCCAAAAATTAGAAATTATTAAAAAAAGAAATAGATACATTAGTGTATATAGAAAATTTCTAAATTTAAATAAAGTAAAAATTTAACATTAGCCACGTTATTCCTAATGCTCATGCTCGGAAAGAATAGCCTCATACACAGGTGAACTCTTGTTGATATGTCATCGCTGTCATCATTAGTGTATATTCCCTTGTTTTGTTTAATATCGGCATTTTCTAGTTCTCTCTTAAGTATTCTTATCGTTTTTCTTAGTGTTGTACTGTGTACTGTGTACGGTGTTTATCGAGTGTTTTGTCTTCAAGTGGTTTATTATAGACGTACTCTTATTCATAACCAAACTTTCCTTGAATGATATCCTGTTGCGAGGCTACTTCACTTATATGAAATTACCTTTAATGCACATGCTCAGTAACATTGATATAATTTTAATTTATTAATTACTATAAAAGACAATACTGTTCTATAAATTTAAATTCTATAATTCTACTAGTTTGTCACTTAGGGTTTGAAACTTTCTAATATTGCCAGAATATCGCAATATTTATGGTCATGACAAAGAAAACATTTTTTTGGCACGTCCAAAGTACATAAGGTCGAAAATTGATCTATTAAAATATTGAGAAATTCTTAATGGCAATGTGCACTATAGGGTTGCCTATTATTTAGTGTATGTGACGTCACTACTAAAAAGTCTATACCAGTAACAATGTAGCTAATGAGATGAGTGTTGGCTATACAAAACGTTAAAACTATGGAATAAATAAATTGAAATAATTTACTATCATTTCAATAAAATACAAAAAATGCAACTTATTTATATCTACAGTCAAAATAAAATAGATGTATTACTGCAATACTCCAGAATTTCTTCACATCCCTTCTTGTTTCTCAATAGAGGCTTATGCTTCTCAATTTTATTCAATAAATCTGTCCTATTAATGTTGGCAATTCTTTTCAAACTTTCTAAAAAAGAAAATAATATACAGTACTACATCATAAATTAAAATTATATATTTGACAAGTCATAATTGATAATTATAGAAACATGGTAGGTATGTATAGTGGACGACTCTTATAAGCAAATTGTCTATAATTGGCCTTTGTGAAGTAGACTTGAAAATGTGAGGTTCAAATCGGCTGTCATTATGTCAAATTTAATGTGTGTCTATCATACTAGTTCTAGTGAGCAAAACAAATCCAAATTAGGTAGCAAATTATTTATTTTTTCAATACTGAAATACAGTGTGGATACAAATTGTGGAATATTGCTTATATTTCTTAAAATATTTGTCATATCAGAAACATGTTTTAATAAAAGTGTTAGAGGAAATTATTTACCGTTTAGTGATATCAAGCAATTTTTCGTAGCACAAAAAATGTGGTTGCCAAGGTAACCGACTTAATTTTTTTAAACGGCACTATATACTTTTTTTGGTGAAAATTAATACATTGGACCTTTCTAAATACGATACAATACAATTTTAATGGAGTCACATAAGAAAAAAATACAAAAAATGTATGTTTTCTATTATGCTTTTGACACTGTTATTAATATCAAGTTAGCCATGCCAAAACCAGAACAATGCGAAATTGTCACTAGCTGTCAGTTGCTTGTAATTGTGTGCATTGTTGCAGTAAACGTACTTTTTTACTCAATTTTCTGTGTACTAAAGTACTTAGTAAGTTATAATGGCGCTTGAATTAAGTGAAAGGGAAAGAATACAGGTTTTAATGATGGTGGGATATGGTGATAGGAAAAGAACACAGCGGGAAGTATGCGAGTTGTTTAATGAACTTCATCCCAACAGACCTCAAATAACACAATCTTGTGTTTCCAAATTGTTAAAAAAATTTAACGAGATAATAATTAATAATAATAATAATAATAATAATAATAACAGTAATAATAATAATAATA
>NW_019417902.1:20764-31552 GCF_000390285.2 Anoplophora glabripennis
AAGATTTAGTTGAAAATTCCAGAATTTAATTTAATTCATGTGTGTTAATTTTATTTTATTGTATTTTTTGTAAATTTTATGTTAATTTCTCGTTCATTTTTCTGTCTGTTTCATTGTATTTTGGTATAATGATGTCTATTAAACGTGTTATTAAATATTTGTTGTGATTGATTTATTATCGCATGGGTTACTAGATAAAAAGTTTCTTTATGCATAATAAACAATTTGACAGCAATTTAGCCGCAGAATCGTTAATGTTGAATATTTTTTCATGAAATTTGGTACAGATCCATTTCAGGGGACGCCGAATCCAGTGGCGTACGCAGATTTTTTCTAAAAAAATCGCTAATATGGATTCTGGATTTTTCAGCCTCTGAATGTGATCTAGTAGGCCTTAGTTTAAAAAAGAACTGGACGGCGCTTGGCCCCAAAATACACTTTTCCCCCCTCTACATTTCAAAAAAAATTTCGTCAAAATCGCTCCATAAATAAAAATGTTATGAGGGTGGCCCGCTTTCAAATGGGTCACTCTGTATATATTGCTGCAACTTTTTTAATAGAATTGTATGATCCAAGGTATCAAAGACTTTGCTAAAGTCAAGTAGTATTAAGGAGGTACATAATTTTTTTTCATTGGCACAAAATATATCATCTGTGACTTAGAGTAAAGCAGTAGTAGTGCTGTGCATTTCTCTGAAACCCGACTGGTGTGAATACAATATACTATGTTGTTTCAAATAATTATTCAGTTGTTCCCTTCCCGTACAATAATTTCTAATACTTTAGACATAGTAGGAAGTATACTTATTGGACGATAGTCGGAAAAATTCTCAGGATTGGATTTTTTAGGAATTGGAAGAACATTTGAATCCTTCCAAATCATAGGGAAGGCACCTGTGGCTAAACACCAATTTAAAATGAAAGTAAAATACTCACCAAGATGAAGAAATATATATAAAAGCATTTTTTTATTTATTCCATCCGTGCCTATCGCTTGAGTTTTAATTCTATCTATAATGTTTTCAACTTCTTTCGATGTTACAGTGGAAAAATTACTAAAACTATAAGGTACCGTCTGAAATTCATTATATTTCTGTAAAATAACATTTTCACCATTGACAGAAACAGGTTGAGGTATCGCTTAGTTAAAAAATCACTAAATAATTGAGGATTGATGTCATCGTCCAAGTTACTCTTATCAGCCTCAGTAATATTCAAATATTGCAGTGTCCTCCAGAAGGTCTTCGGATCATTCTTAAATTTATATTGTAAATACGCTTTCTTTTCCGCTTTAACCGAGCGATTTACAAAATTCCGTAACTCTTTATAACTATTGCAAGACTCAACAGTTTTTAATTTTTTGAACTTGTTATATGCCGCATTTTTAAGTCTGATCATCAATTTAAGATTTGGCGTTAGCCAAGGCGCTGGTCGCTTAGTGACTCTCACAGTTCTCATAGGAGCATGTAAATCAAAAACACACAGTAAATTAGAATTCCAGAACTCTAACATTTCATCTAGGGTATTTAAAGAATAGAGCACTTCCCAATTTATTAGATACAAATCGTTTCTAAATGCCTCATATACAAAGTCTGAATAATCTCTATAAGTCACAAATCTAGGTTTCAACTTTATTTTCCTGATTCTCAGGTCACATTTAACTATAGAATGATGAGAAACTGGCTCCATATCAACAACATGTGTGTCAATAACAACACTTACATCTGAGGTTATGAGTAAATCAATTAGGGATACAGAATTTCTTATTTTATGGGTAGGTTGAGTGATAATTTGTTTTAAAGCATATTTTTCCAAAAGATTACTAAATTTTTTAAAATTTGGATTATTATTATCAAGAAAATTGACATTAAAGTCACCTCCAAAGAAAACACAATCAAATTGTGGAATGAAATCAATTAAAATATTTTCTAAATGAACTAAACAATTATTAAAATTCGCGTGCCAAAACAAAATTTCTGTCCACAAAGCTCTACTGAAATCCAGAGGCTCTCTAATAGACTATCTGTTAAAGTAGGACATTCTAGTACTTTCAATTTTATGCCTTTTGTTACATAAAAGGCCACACCTCCACCCCTGCTACATCGATCCTTACGGACCAGGTTATAATCAGTAATATTAATACTCCTACTAGGAAACGACGATCTAAGCCAGGTCTCAGAAAGCCCCACTATATCTAAAAAGTTTTCTGTAATAAATTCCGGGAACAAGTCAAATCCAGTAAAAATAGAACCTATATTGAAATGAGAAAATTTTAATTTTCTGTTATATGCTATTCAACAATAATTTTGGCGACTCGTTAAAAAACAGCTACTGTAATATAGATCAAGAGCTACAGAAATAAATATATTAACATGTTAAGGAATCAATAGCAAAAACTCTACATCGAAAAAGTAAAAACTGAACTGAACAAAAACTAACTAAGCGTTGTAGTTCTACCTCGTCGATAAATTACAGGTCCTCTTCACAAGTGACTAACCGTCTTTTCCTCTCCTCATCATGCCACACATAGATGTTCCCGTTAGTAGACCACGCCTTCTTACTTTCAAACTTTCTTTTTGCAGCCTGAAGTAGTGTATAACGTTGCTTAGATAGGCCTTCAAAAATGGAAATACTGCTATTTCCAAGCTTATTTTTAGCTTTCAATACCTCAGTACGCTTAGCCTGTCTAAGGAAATTAACAAGTATAGTACGTGGCTCTTTTGAAGCATCACTTAAGCGGTAAACATTGTTTATTTCTTCAGAATTGCAACGTACGCCCAAACTCGTGATAAAGAATCTCAATACATTGTCAATAACAAAATCATTTTCCTCCTCCTCCGGGAGTCCGTGAATTCTCAAGTTATTTATTCTGGTGAATTGATCCAAGTGATCAACCTTTTCAGTTAATAAGGCTATATTATTAGTATTAGCATTGACAGAACCGCTAATCTGTGAAAGGGATTTGTTTATATCACATAATGTGTCCTGAATGCTGGAAAACTTTTTCTCCATTAAGATTTCTACCCTTTCAACGAACTCTGCACAGACTTTCTGAATTAAATCTTCAGTCGATGATTCCACTGGAACTTTCCCTTTATTTCTGGTTGGCATCATTTTATCGACGTGGTACACTATCCTAGTGCACACCAGTACGCCTCTTAAGGTTATCCTAGTTCGAAAAATAAAAACTAACTATTGCACAAGTGCACACAATACAAATCACAGTCAACAGTCACCGATCTCTACAACGAATGTAAACACTTTCCCAGAATAAAAATGAACACTCTAAGTCCTTTCACACTGTTCTGTGTTGAAACAGCTCCACAAGGAAAATTTTTATCCATACAAGATGCAGCTTGTTCAAGAACTTGTGCAAAATGATTTTGCAAAACGTGTTGAATTTTGTAACACTGTTAGATAAATTTAACATGGATTTGGAATTTGGCAAAAAGATTGTGTTCACCGATGAAACCACTTTTATGCTTCATGGATTTTATAATAAACAAAAGTATCGATATTGTTGTCAAGAAAATCCTCACTGGATACGAGAAACTCGAACCCAGCGACCAGAAAAAATTAACGTCTGGACAGGTATACTAGGAAATAATATTATTGGGCCATTTTTTATTGATGGGAACCTAACTGCCAACAAATATCTTAATTTGTTGAGAGAACAAATTACTTTGGATGCCCTAGGTCCAATTCATCAAATGTGGTTTCAGCAAGATGGAGCCCCTCCACATTATGGAAGGGCCATAAGAGAATATCTAAATGAAATGTTTCCTGCAAGGTGGATAGGTCGCGGAGGTGCCATTAAATGGCCAGCAAGGTCACCCGTTTTCAATCCGTATGATTATTTTTTGTGGGGTTACTTAAAAAGTATAGTCTACAAAGAAAGACCAGTAGATGTAGAAGATCTTAAAGCGAGGATCAGAATCGAGCTACGGCAAATTCGACACCACACGTTGGCAAACTTCAGTGATTCGTTTTAAAGAGACTAAGAATGTGCCTGAACAATAATGGCCGTCATTTTGAACATTTAATAAATTAGTTCACATTCGTTCTATTTTTTCATTTATCCTATTAAAATTAGCTTAAAACGTTAATCTTTTGATTTTTTGACTCCTTACTTTAGGTCTTGGGACATAAAATAAAATTATAAAAATTGAATTTACTGTATTTTTTTCTTATGTGACCCCATTAAAATTGTATTGTATCGTATTTAGAAAGGGCCAATGTATTAATTTTCACCAAAAAAAGTATATAGTGCCGTTTAAAAAAATTAAGTAGGTTACCTTGGCAACCACATTTTTTGTGCTAGGAAAGATTGCTTGATATCACTTATCAAATAATTTCCCCTAACACTTTTATTAAAACATGTTTTTGATATGACAAATATTTTAAGAAATATAAGCAATATTCCACAATTTGTACCCACACTGTATATTATACATTCTAACGGCCATTCATTCGCCGTCAACGAGATCTAAAAATGAAACACTTTTCGTCGTCAAAAAAACGCGATTCGTAAAGTTAGTATTTTGTCCAAGCACCATTTTTGTCTATAACACTACAATCTACATGGCATTGATAAAATTAATGTTCTTGTTATAATCTTCAGTGACGTTATCCCATGCGTTTTCACTTGCCTCCCAAAGTTCTACGACATTAACTGGACGGAAGTTTCTGTCGTAAATTTTTTTCACCATATATCCCCAGGATTTCGGGTGCCAAGGTAAAACATCGATGTTGTTATCAATGAACCATTCTGACGCAACTCTTGAGGTGTGAATTGCAAAATTATCCTGCTTGGAAGTGAAATTCTGAGGATACAGCATGGTCACAACAAACATCAGGCCTTTGGCAGTTTATCCAAGCCCAAACGCTAATGGAGAATCTATCACTGCGCTGTGTGGGTTTCACATATGGCTCCGAATACCTCATAATCTCTGGTGGGTAGACACGGACAGAAGCATCGGAGCAAGACTGAAAACTATTTTCGCCCGAAAATATAATATTCTCCCAGAAGTTGTCTGGGCTTCCTACAAATTGTCTTGCAAACTCTAACCTCTGTTCTTTATATTGAGGAGTCAAAGCAACTGTATTTGCGGCCACATAATTCAGTTCCAAATCTTTCACCTGCTTCCTTGCAGTTCGCACTGATCCAGGAAAATTCGTCTCAAAGAAAGCCGCTACTGCCATGTCAAAAGGATTTATTCTTAGGTGGTGCTTACTTTTCGACATCCACCTCCGTGAACATAACGTACGTGACCTTCCGCAATCCATTTTTCTTTGAGTTTAAATATCCTGTTCTTGCATACATGCAGATCATCCGCGATGACCAATCATTTTGAAGTAAAGTTATAGCTCTCACTTTCTCTGGTTCCGTTAAACGCGGCATCTTGAGTTACCAAGCAAATTACTAATGACACTGACATATAAAAACTTGTCATAATAAGAAGTAGACCACATCACATTAGAAAAATAAATCGTCCACTTTCAAAGGGCCGGCAGTGTACAACTTAGATCTAAATAATTTTTTATTTGAACCCCTTCCTGAATTCAAATTTGAAGTTGCTTTATTAAAACAGAGTACCAGTTTCATGAAAATTGTAAAATTAAATATTACATATGAGAAAACAAATAAAACTTAATCTTAGTTAAATTAATATAGATACAGTGAAATCCCGCTTAAGCAACCCTCCAACATCTGACACACCGAATTATATTTATAAGTATATTAACCATCCTTAAATCTCCATTATTCGACATGACTTAACAGTCCGTACAATATTTGTTGAGGCAGAATTCCAAGAAAAGAATAAGATAGAATTCTGTTATCAGAACTACTGTAAGGAACATCTTTTTAAGTAACCTACTACAGCCCCACCCATGTGTTTCTACTTTCTACCTCGGGTGTCAAATGTGTAATTAATTCCAAGAAAGTGACGCAGGGGTCTTCTTGGAATTCTATGTCAATACCTACGGGCTGTAGGTTGCATGTGTTATTAACATTAAACTCTAATTTAACTTTCTTCAGATAAACCAAATACTAGTTTTAACAAATTTTTACATCCTGAGCACGGACCTGAAATTGTTTTGAGGCAGTAAGATATGGACTTTCTGATCAATTTCTTCAATAAAGTAAATAACTTTATATAACGGAGAAAGGAAAAACGCACATAAAAATGTAATCATGAGATAAAATAAATTAAAAAATTATAAAATTATCTTCATATTATTCTGCGACTGTTAGTCAAATTAGATTGGACAGTGTGCAGACTTTTTTACATAATGACAGATTCATTCAATAGCTATTTGAATCACACTTGAAAAAGAGTTAGACAATAAAGACTAGTTTTGCCAGAATTTTTATTTTTGGATTCTTTCTTTTCACAGGTGTAATATTTATTTCTTTTCACCTCATTAAACCCTATAAACGAAATCGAAAATAACATTTGGTTATAACAAAGTGGCAGTTGGTGAAAAATAAAAAGGTCATATTTTGATTATGCAGCATGGGACCCATACCTTATTTTGGGGGATGATTTCTATGTTCACATAGAGAACTATTAAAACAAAAAAATGTTGAACAAAATTGATGAAATAAAAAATTTAAATAGGGGTTGCTGTATATGTGCAAAATATTTATTTTTTCATAATTATTTATTTTTCACAAAATTATTTTTTTTTGTAGTCACAATATTCTCTTTATATGATAGTACATATTTGAGAGAAATAAAAAAGACAGCATTTGTTTATTACAAAAAGTTATATACTTTCCATATACAAGATGATTCAGTCATAATGTCATTAATTTTAACCACGTATTCGGAAGGCTTAATAAAGACAGAAAATCGGAAAAAAAAATTGTACTCGACTTTTAAAATGAAGGAAATCAACCCATATCTCCCGCTAGGAGGGCGGCCCTGGCAGATGCCCGGATGCTCGGAAAACTTTGTAACGTAATGTCACGAATCAATCGTCGGCTGAAGGGGGTCCTCTAGTTTCTCGGTTGTTTTTTTACGGCTTTTTCAAACATTTTTTATGGGCAAACCATCGAAATAATAAATCTCATTGTTTTTACATTATCTTTATTAACATTTAAATGAGCTTTACACATTTTTGAAGACAAAATATATAATAGAATCAAAGTTATAGTAGCCGATAGGAAGACATCAAGTGAAGGAGGTGCTTGACGGTGACCAAGATTGCGGCTGTTTTGCTTATCTGAAATCAAAAAACCAAACGGCATTTTAATCTTCATATTTAAGACTAGCGATTGAACTAGAATGAATTCTAAATTACAAAAATTATTTTTTTATATACTTTTAAAAATTAAATTCTATTTTTTACTCATTTTTTCTTAAGTTTCCAGCTCGTAGAAAAAAAAACTATCGAAGCAATCATGATAATCCTAGTTCAATCTCTGGCTTATAACATATTAAAGATGTTGTATAAATTTGAACAAGATCGGTGCAGTAGTTTCTGAAATATCGTGGTCACCGTTTTGAAAAATTGTGTTTTGAGAAAAACCCGTTTCAAAATTCGCACATGTGATTTATAATAAAAATTTCATCTCACCGTCAATCTGCTATGCCTGGAGCATACAGTAGGCCTTCCTCTTCTTCTTGGAAGTCACGCAGAGCTGCTCCGTCTTCCCTTTTCGCGATTCAGTTAGATATAGGGATATCAATGATGGTCAGCGCCGCTCGGCTTTACGGAGCAGCGTTGCGCGCACTCTGTATACCTGCTCCATTCCAGGGCCGTAACTTGTTAACCACTTCGAATATCGAAAAATCCTTTGGCACACATTTTCTGCACATGTTGTAAATGTGATTTATGAAAAAAAAATTCGATTTTTTCGACCCGAGAAACTAGAGGACCCCCTGAAGCGAACGGCGTTGCCAAGTTCACATTTACTTTTGAGTTCCGTGTTAAACGTATGCAAGTAAATAAAGGAGCATGCTGCATTTTATTAAAAATAATTTTAACAATTGTATTAACTTAGTGCAAAATGTTTCAACAAGCCTGATTTCTCGAAGTCAACTTCCGTTAAAAGAAAATAAATAAAGCAGATGTTTGAAGGCACACCGTATTTTATCAAATAAAAAAGTAAATACCCGAATATACAAAATACACTACACACGGTTACAAAACCATTAATAACACAGCCCCACAAAAAAAAAAGTGTTCGGACTTGTGGGTCGGACATATGTATTCCCATGTATTTTTTGACGCTGAATCCGATCCCAAGCTCAGAAATGGCCTTCCATCTGGAATTGGCCCCAGGGGCCAAAAATGGCCTCTATAGGGCCTGAAAGATGGATTCCGGGATGAAGCGAGGTCGAAGGTGCATTCTAAAGCCAAAGCCGGATTTATGGTCGAAAAGTTTATGGCCAACTGAAATTTCCCGTTTGGGACCGGGAAAATGACCCCTTAGGGGCCTGAAAATCGTGTTTCGGACGTCGCAATCGCAACAGTGGTATTTTTATGTACTTTTAAATTCTGGAACTCTGACTGTGCTCGAAAAGTTTATGGCCAACTGGAATCTCCCGTTTGGGAGCGGGAAAATGACCCCTTAGGGGGCCGGAAAATCGTGTTTTGGACGTCGCAATCGCAACAGTGGTATTTTTATGTACTTTTAAATTCTGGAACTCTGACTGTGCTCGAAAAGTTTATGGCCAACTGGAATCTCCCGTTTGGGAGCGGGAAAATGACCCCTTAGGGGGCCGGAAAATCGTGTTTTGGACGTCGCAATCGCAACAGTGGTATTTTTATGTACTTTTAAATTCTGGAACTCTGACTGTGCTCGAAAAGTTTATGGCCAACTGGAATCTCCCGTTTGGGAGCGGGAAAATGACCCCTTAGGGGGCCGGAAAATCGTGTTTTGGACGTCGCAATCGCAACAGTGGTATTTTTATGTACTTTTAAATTCTGGAACTCTGACTGTGCTCGAAAAGTTTATGGCCAACTGGAATCTCCCGTTTGGGAGCGGGAAAATGACCCCTTAGGGGGCCGGAAAATCGTGTTTTGGACGTCGCAATCGCAACAGTGGTATTTTTATGTACTTTTAAATTCTGGAACTCTGACTGTGCTCGAAAAGTTTATGGCCAACTGGAATCTCCCGTTTGGGAGCGGGAAAATGACCCCTTAGGGGGCCGGAAAATCGTGTTTTGGACGTCGCAATCGCAACAGTGGTATTTTTATGTACTTTTAAATTCTGGAACTCTGACTGTGCTCGAAAAGTTTATGGCCAACTGGAATCTCCCGTTTGGGAGCGGGAAAATGACCCCTTAGGGGGCCGGAAAATCGTGTTTTGGACGTCGCAATCGCAACAGTGGTATTTTTATGTACTTTTAAATTCTGGAACTCTGACTGTGCTCGAAAAGTTTATGGCCAACTGGAATCTCCCGTTTGGGAGCGGGAAAATGACCCCTTAGGGGGCCGGAAAATCGTGTTTTGGACGTCGCAATCGCAACAGTGGTATTTTTATGTACTTTTAAATTCTGGAACTCTGACTGTGCTCGAAAAGTTTATGGCCAACTGGAATCTCCCGTTTGGGAGCGGGAAAATGACCCCTTAGGGGGCCGGAAAATCGTGTTTTGGACGTCGCAATCGCAACAGTGGTATTTTTATGTACTTTTAAATTCTGGAACTCTGACTGTGCTCGAAAAGTTTATGGCCAACTGGAATCTCCCGTTTGGGAGCGGGAAAATGACCCCTTAGGGGGCCGGAAAATCGTGTTTTGGACGTCGCAATCGCAACAGTGGTATTTTTATGTACTTTTAAATTCTGGAACTCTGACTGTGCTCGAAAAGTTTATGGCCAACTGGAATCTCCCGTTTGGGAGCGGGAAAATNTTAAAGTGAAACAGAGCTAATTTCTTTGCAGCCATAATAGTCACATTTGGTCAGATGAAAACCCGCACACTACTCGTCAGTTTAGCTTTCAGAGGAGATTCGGTGTCGATGTATGGGCAGGAGTATATGGCGATCGTTTAGTTGGGCCGCATTTTCTACCTGAACATCTGAATGGGCCGCTTTCAATTTTTAGTAGAATTGTTTGAAAACCTTCCCCTTCAGATGCTACGGGATATGTGGTATATGCACGACGGAGCTCCGGCCCATTATGCTCGTGATGTCCGTGGATTTTTAGACGATCAATGTCCCAATCGGTGGATAGGGGGGGTGAGGGCCCATAATCCTATGGACTTCTATATATGGGGTTATATGAAATCTGTGGTGTATCACACCGAGGTAGAGAATTTAAAGCAGTTGCGGAATCGTATCGCAGATGCCGCTGAAGAAATACGTAACAACCATGGTTTATTCCATCACATCCGTCGCTCATCTATCTAACGTGTACACTTGTGCATAGACGGTAATGTATTTGAACATTTGCTATAAGCCCGAAGGCTTTAGCAAATTAAAAAATTAACATTATGATGTTAATAAAAACTGATTTTTTGGCAAGGCATGCTCAGACCTCCTCGAGGTTCTTGCTGGGCAACAATAACAATTTAATGTGTTTATTGCATAACTATAAAAAATAATTTATAGCATTTTAAAGTATTATTGGCCGACATGAGCAAACCGTTTATTTATTGTCTTTACATGAGCGAAAATATATAAATATGGTAACGTTGCATCTAGGGCGCGTTGTTCATATCGTAGCCGTGCGCAAATTGTGAATAACTGGCTGACGTCAGCCGGTCAGTAACAGTCTGAAAAGGACAGTTCCGAGCGGGCAGCCGAGCAGAGCACACGTGTTTTGTGAAAGTGTAGG
>NW_019417903.1:0-16944 GCF_000390285.2 Anoplophora glabripennis
TCGAAATTTTTCTCTGCTTCCGTTAAGTAGTATTGTATATCGTTATGACCCCACGGTAGACTACGTATTGTATTTGGTATTATGAATCTTTTGTCGTCGAAGTATGATAATGCCACTTTGTTTTTTATTTCTGTGTATATGTTATGTAATTCGCTTCGAAACGAAGTCATTTTTCTTTATATAATACCGCCTTGCTCTACGATTTTTTTATAGTCTTCGACTGTTAAGTTCTTTTTAATGACTGATTTCTTTATGCCTTTGGCTTTTTTTACTTCCGTATTTACCGATTTTACGTAATAAGCTTTTGCGCCCGTTCCGTAAAATTCGATTATTGGATCCGAAGGAAATTCGTCTCTCATATTTCCCAATACGGATGTCGTTACGGGAATACCAAACTTATTTCCTTCTTTATAATTTGATGTATCGAATATTCTCGGATTTGACTTGATAAATTCATAAAAATTGTCTGTATAGATTTTTATAATTAAGGAATCGGTATCGGTATAAAGCAAAGAGGCGTTATCCTTATAGTTTCTTTTTATTATGTCGTAGTAAAAATTATACAACAATAATTCTAAGATTGAAAACCCGAGATACAATGGTTTGTTGTAATGAGCTCTTGTTCTACCCATATGTATGGCTACGAAGTCTTCTGAAAACGTTGTGCAAGTTTTAAAATTCGGCCGGGCGATTAATGTGTTTGCACCTAAGGATCTCCCCCTTCTTTCCCAATGAGTTATTAGTTTAATGTCTCTTCTATTATCCACGTTTTCCATTGTTTTTCCGTACACCGCGTTGTTCATTAATTTATATAGATCCTTTTCGAATTTATTTGTTGCCTTATTCCTCATTTCGGTATTTAAATCTATGTATGCTTTTAACCAGCAACTCTGACTGAATTTCATTATACGGTGTACTTTTTTCAATTTCAAACCGTTTCTTAAAGCTTGTTTTAAATTTCTAAAGTGTATTATATATTTACTTTTGTTATTCAAGTTGGTTATCAATTTTGGAATTTTCGACTTAGAACCGGGAGGAATCATGCTCTCTGCTAAAAATGGCAAGTCTCTATGTAAGTCGTGCAATTCCGATGGATATTCCATATCGACTTCTAATATATATCCGTGACAACCTTCGTCTGGAATATTCGTCACGTCGAAATCCATTATTTCTCGTTCGTTTAACCATTCGAACCCGCCGGTTGGTAGATATTGCGACATACTGTGACCGTATAGATTTGTAGCGTCCAAATATGCGATAAATGACGAGCGCTCTTGTGGGTTGTAATTTGGAACAAAAATATTATTTGCTACATGTTTTCGCTCCGAACACTGACTGATACCGCCCCGAATTCCTTTTTTTAAAAAATGAATCATTGAAATATCTGTCAACAGTTCTAATTGTACTTTGGTGAGTCTTAGCATCGCGTCCCAAGCTAATCCTGGGGCGGTAAAGTACTGAGCCGGATCTAATTGATATTTATCTAGTGAAATGTTTCGAAAGTTTTCGAATACGTCGCATAATATGAGTACGTCCGATTTTAAATACGTATCCGAATACTCACCCAAATTTTCACATTTAAAGATATTCCAAGTTTTTTGCGCCCTACGATAATCGTCCTCTGATATATGCTCGTCTGATAAATTATCATAAAATTCCTCTTTTTTTGGTAAATTTTTATTATCTAGTTTATCCAAAGTTGTTAAGAAACTGTAAGGAAAAACGCCCTTTTGTCTAATTAAATTAAATTGTTCGTAATTCGGAAAGTGTTTAACCGTTTCTTGAAATTGATTATCGCTCAAGTTGAGTGCTAAATTTTCCAGAGAAGTAGATAGAAATTTAAAACTATCGATAAATCTCATCTTCAAATATTTTTTCTTTACTTTTCCGTCTTTACCGATATAATCGTGTAAATACATATTTTTCGTGAAGGATATGTATTTTTCTTTGCTCTGAGCAATAACGTCTATTCTGTCTTTATTAGAACACAACTCTTTGATAAAAAGGTGCGAATCGTAAGAACTCATGCTGTGTAATATGATAGGAACAAAATTAGGTAATTTATAATTTAAATTACAAACAGAATGAGCCGCCCCGTATCTTTTTTTGCCTGTCAAATGGCAATGGTCTCTGGCTTTTACTTCTCCTGCAAGAAACGGTTTTTCACATATGCCGCAAACGGTTGCGTTCAAAAAGTCTTGCTCTTCCTCCGCCGATAAAGGGGTCATTGGAACTATCTCTTTTAAATGTTTATTATAAATTTCGATTAAATCCGACTCGAGACGTTTTATGAACTCTTTCCCGGCATTCTGTCCTCTATATAATACGAATTTAGACAAAGAGTCGTCGAATGAACATTTTATTAAGTATGCATATGAGAACGGTTCGTGACTGAACGTTTTGTTCGTAAAAGATTTTGCAGGATTGGGTTCACAAGTGTCGATCGGTTTTAGAATAGATTCGAAATCGGCGTACACCACGAAAGGCACCTTCAATTGCTTTTCGAAATTTTCAAATTTTAATATGTTTTCGGGAACGCTTTTTCCAAATTTATCTATACGAAGATTATTTGAAGGTGTTGTCGTATAAACGTGATTGCAGTCGTTGCTCTGATGCTGTAGTAATGATCTTTCGCTACTGAAATACAACAAACAACCGTCACAAAAATATTTTCTATGTTCGTGAAGTGAAACTTGACTAGAAACTAACTTTGAAAAATTTTTAATCCAGCAATAATGACTTTTTATACATTGCTTTCTACAATGATGGTTCTCTCCGCAATCCTCTGTAATAAGTAACAAATTCACGTGATAACGTAATTTTTTTGCTGCGTACCGCAGCGGCCCTACTATTTCGTATTTCATTTTATTATCCTTAAATTCCTTTTCTAAACCGTATACGCTAACAGATATATCATTCATCATTTCAAATTTTACGACATCTTTTAATTTAACAGGAAAATCCATACCCGTCACGTTTAAAACTGTAGAAAAATGTGGATACGACGACACCTCCTGAATTGGACCTCTAGGTGGATATATCGCCGAAGTTATGGCCCATGCGAAACAGTTCTGATCTTGATTTCTTATGTTCACCACAGCTTTCTTGTTTTCGATGAACTTTGGTAACTTCATGTATGAAGACGCACATAGAGGACTATTTTTATTTATATTTACTTCCACATACAAAATTTCGAAGATAGCCCAACCTGAAACGTTAAATACATACATGTATTTAAACAAATCAATGTGTTTTACACATTTACTTACCAGAATCTTTTTCTTCAAATTCCGATGTTTGAGATATCATCGTATCGACAAACTCTTGATAAATATTGTTGAGATCCTTGGATTCGTCAATAATCCTATTAGAACTATTGAATGCTTTAACATCTGTTGTTTCCTCTGTTGGTAATACGTATTTGCCGAAAGTTTCCATATTGACTTTTACAGATTTGTGGACCTTCACGATTTCTTCTAGCAATTCCAATATCTTCTCTTTTACTTCATTAAAAAACAAGTTGTAATCTATATGCTGATTTTGACTATACACTCGATAGCTAATAATTCTACGCTTGAACGCGCTGTTGATAATTTGTATACCGTCGCATTTGGGAGTACAAGACATTGTTCTGTGCTCCAGCGTTCTGCGATGCGAATTTATTTGATTAGCGGGTATAGTCTTATTACAACATTTAATAGTTTGAGTAGTTGAAGAATCGATTTTCATACGTTTAGCACTAGGTTCGTCTGCACTGGTTATTCTCGCTTTGCAAGAAATCCTCTCATGACGACGTAAATTGTCACTACGAGTAAACGTTTTACCACATGCACTACACAAATGCATTTTGCTATATTCCACGTTCCTGACGAAGAACTCGACTCTAAATGATTTCAGCTTACCCCATTCCCTCCTTTTAAATATCGGGTATGAGAGTGTGGGCGGAGCATTCCTTGTTTACTAAATGACGTCACTTCAAAGTCATTCAATGTCGAATGCCTCCTCCCATATACAGAGGTCAAATGAAGGTCACCGTGACCTCTATCAATGTCATTCCGGTCACGGATGATGGCATCCAAGGTCATCCCAAGGTCACCCAAGGTCATCCCAAGTTCACCCCAAGGTCATCCCAAGGTCGAAAGTGGAGGGGGGAGTCTCAGCACCGGCTATAATAACCTACTTAGGGTGTCGCCTGAAAGACTGTCCCTGTTATTAAAATATTGATTTAATAAAAGGTATAAATTACGCTGAGACCATCGATATCAGTCATCGAATTCATTGGATTGCCTTCCCTTGCAATATGACACATCTCTAAAAATTTTCTTTTTTTATGGTTTGTTTCTAAATCTAATACTAAAATTTCGTCATAATTCATACTGTGACCTGAGGATAAACAATGATTTGCCAATATGCAACTATGTTTATTCAGTCGTATGTCACTTTTATGTGCTGTAACTCTATCTTTTAGTTTTTGTTTTGTTTGACCTATATATTTCAAATCACAATCCATACATGGGATGCAATAAACTACACTGGACCGCTGCAATAGCAGATCTTTATCTTTTAATTTAGTGAACAAATTATTTACCGTTAAATGATTTTTAAAAGCCAACTTGACACCACCTTGTCCAGACAGACATTTTTTTAATTTGGAAGAAACAGCACCTAAATGTGGTACTGAAAAATAATGAAAATTTTGTATTGTTGAATTATTATTCCGAGAGTCTTGAACACCTTGTAACTGTGATCTCGAGAACAAAAGACTTTTAAGAAGAGGCGGTGGATAACCACATTTAATAAATAAATTGTACAAATGTTGTAAATTAATGTTTTTAAGTGAATGATGACTTGACTTTATAAATTCATAAGGGAATAAAAACTTTAATATTTTTTCACTTTTTTCCTCCTTATCTGATATTCGTACCTAAAAGACAGACGACTTTGTTCATTTTGTTAGATTTCGGCTCTAGTCTGCTGTAGTTATGAATTTTAAAATTTTTTATATTTGTACAATTTTCCGTTTTTAAACCTGTGATGTTTTTAATTATTTGTAATAACGGCCTATGTCCGCGGTAGGTGTACCTATTATGTTGGCTAAATTCAGTACAATTCTCGCATAGTAAGTAATTTTTAACGACTATTTTATAAGAAATTTTAACTTGTATCCTATTGTAGTTTTTTCCTGATGAAGAAACAAAATATAGTTTCGAAAGCTTGAAAATTTAAAAGAGTGTAACTTTTTTATCCTTGGCTGCATTCCCGTCTAAGAAAGAAATTTGGTTTTTAACTTAGACAGCCGTCTAATTTTTTGGCTTTATATATATAATTGGGAATTATTTTTCTTAGGTATCAGGTTCTAAGAAAAATAATTCCCAATTAGAAGACAAAAGGTTCAAGAAGTTTTCCATATNTTACTAAATGACGTCACTTCAAAGTCATTCAATGTCGAATGCCTCCTCCCATATACATAGGTCAAATGAAGGTCACCAACTGTTATGACGTCACTTCAAAGTCATTCAATGTCGAATGCCTCCTCCCATATACAGAGGTCAAATGAAGGACACCGTGACCTCTATCAATGTCATGCAGGTCACGGATGACGTCATCCAAGGTCACTCAAGGTCATCCCAACTTCACCCCAAGGTCATCCCAAGGTCGAAAGTGGAGGGAGGAGTCTCAGCACCGGCTATAATAACCTACTAATATCATATGTATTAGATATTTGTTGGTGTTATGACGCCATGTACAAACTTTGAGGATTATGAAATATTCATACAAATTTTACTGAATTTATTTTCATTAGTATGTGTAAATATTCATTGTTGCAAATTTTGATAACGTAATCTTGTTTATTATCACGACTATGTTTTGCACATTGCGACATCTAAGTAAATAAGAAATACTTGATATTTTACGGTACTGATGTGTAAATTTTGCAGTAATGATTTATGGCTTATTTGGATTTATTTCCCTAGATAGAGGATGAAGCAAAATGAATAATTCAGCAATATCGGATCCGGACTGCAAATGGAAAGTAAATATGAGTAGAATCCGCTTATCTATTTGAGATATATTTCCTATAACTGTTTCAGATGATTAACTACGCTGAACGTGAAAAAAATAATTGTTTAGTTAATGAAAACCAAGTTCGCTAAAAGTAAAATATAGTAGGATACATATACAGTGCGGCTCATTAAGAACTAGGGCACCCATCTAAAACATTTTTCGGTCTCACGATTTTAACGATATAGATCCGGGGGGGGGGGCGGCAAGTTTCTTTATTATTCTTTACTATTTCGACAGGAGATGCAGAATCGACCTTGATATGATCTTCAAATGTCACTTTCACTAAAATAAAAATATATATTGTGACGTAAAATTTTCCCTTATTTTCGCTCCTAAAGTAAAAATAGTCGTTTCTGTTATAATAAAAGAGTTAACATTCAAAATGACCTTTACACGGGATCAGGGTCAAATCTAAGGTCATAAGCTTGTAACAGAAAAATGGAAGTATTAGGCGTTTGTTTTATTTTTTACAATAAACAATCTAATACTCTAAGAAAACGGTAAGCCATAAATAATTATTCGGTTTTAATTTCGGTCGGTGCTAGAAATAAATCCGTTCCAAATGGTTCTGAAACAGAGAAAACTAAATTACGGGCTACGCTAATTCTACAAATAAATATCGGCGGCGGTTTCTGGCAAAGCAACGGAAATTAAGCGGAGGTTCAACCAGCCAAGGAGAAAAGCGAATAATGCAATTTACAACGGGCATAAATAAGCAAACGGTAGTCAGGAAAATGAATTATTTGGTTAATAGGAGGCAAAGTCTGAGCGAGGTGTGCGTTCGATCGTGTGGCGGGTGACACATTTCTTCCGGAAGCGGTGGGGTACCCAGCCAAACTTCGAGGGTCTATCCGTCGTTGCACAGCCAACACACAACGTCTTCTACTGCCGGTGGGATACCCAGCCAAACCAACAGTTTCAGTTATCGTGCCTTACAGCATTTATCAAGCTTGGGCGGTGGAGTACGCAGCCAACCGTCGCCGACAACGCTGCTTCGGTACAGCCCGACACCTTCATGTCTTCTACTGGCGGTGGAGTACCCAACAAACCAGCGGTTTCGGTAAAGGGGCTCACAATGTTTGTCGAATGAGGGTGGTGGAGTACTCAGCCAATCCGTCGCCGATAACGCTGCTACGCACGAACCACCTGCACTCAACGTCTTCCACTGCCTGTGGAGTACCCAGCCAACCAGCAGTTCGGTTGATGTGACGGACACCGTTCGTCGAACGAGGGCGGTGGAGTACCCAGCCAAACCTTCGCTGTGGTCGTACTGTCTTGCCAGAGTTCAAAATCGGCCAGACTTATACCATAGCAGGACAAGTGAATTTAGGAAAATACAATTTGCTTACTTATTCCGGATGGTTGCTCTCGGCGGCTAACTTCTTGGGTTGACAGGTCTTCGGTAGAGTCCTCGGAGTGATTCTTAGGGTGGTCTGGAGCTCTTCGAGTTCTGGCAACGAACTGAGGATTTTCGTCCAGGAAATGTTGTAGAGTTCTGAAGGTTGAACGCTGAATGAACGAGGCGAGCGTGCGACCTGTACTTGATGAAGATGTCCTTGACTCTTGGTCAAAATACGTTCGAGCTCTTGATGTTGGTTTTGTTTTGTTTTATTTTGTTTTGTTTTGTTTTATTTTGTTTTGTTTTGTTTTTGTTTTATTTTTTGTTTTTGTTTTATTTTATTTTTTGTTTTATTTTATTTTGTTTTATTGTATTTTGTTTTGTTTTATTTTGTTTTGTTTTATTTTATTTTGTTTTTTTTTATTTTTCCTTTTTTTTATTTTTTTCAAAACAATTATGGCCTCTGCTTCGGCGGTGGTGGAATGTCTGCTTCTGCGATGGTAGAACGTCTGGATAAGCAGCGGGTGAATGGATACTTATTTCTAATGTAGAAATAAAACCAATAATTTTGTTTGTTTGCGATGCGGATGGCAGTAACTTGGAATTTTCGTTTGCGTTGGAGTTTTCGAATTCTTTATAACGGCGATTTGTAAAACGGTGAAGCGAATTCTTTTAAAATTGCTTGATGAATGCATTGATGAACTGAAGTGAATGTTGATGAAGCGCGTGTCGGCTTGAGTCGAGTTGAGATGCTATGGTAGCGCGTGACTGCTTGGTATCGAGTTCTGATACAGTGGCTGGACTGAGATCAGCTGAGAGTTGGATCTCGGTTAATTGATTGATACAGTGGCTGGAGCGCGCTGTCGTGAAGTATGACCGATTGTATTGGTAACGACGGCATGGGCCCTCGGTGGAGACCTCGGGAGTTCTAATCGAGCCCCACGTTGGGCGCCATGTCGTGGAACATGATCTGTAGTGCCTAATATTTGAGAATTGTGCGGGGAATTGTGATCGAGATGTTGTGTTCGGTCGGCATGGGTCCTCAGTGGAGACATCGGGAGTTCTAATCGAGCTCCACGTTGGAAACCATGTCGCAACCTGTGATCTGGGATGTTAGTTCCCTTGACCGGGTTCCGCGGCAGGAACGCACGGAGTTCACGGGGATCGTCGCTATCGACGCCCGGTCGCACTATATTCTCTGACGATTGGAATCTGTGGTGGATATGACCTACAGACGTGGTGTCTAGGACACGAGCTCGCGGGGGAGATCTCGACGAAGAAGGTCGAGCTCCGCGTTGAGCGTCGTGTCGGGTTAGACTTTCTTGATATGGACCACTTAGGCGATGATCGTATGTTCGGGGGAAATCATGAGAATGGACGGGCGACGTACAAGTATTGTTTTGATAAAAAAGGCCGGCTTCGTCACCTATGACGTAGTCGGCTAAGGGGTTTTCGCTTACTATGGCACCCGAACGCGATGCGCATTGCTCCCGCTGGATACCACTTCGTAAAAAAGCTGAATGAACTGTAGCGTCGTCACCGACGGCTAGCTCACGTTCCGAATCACCCGACATCGGAAGTATTCCACTACCGGGGCCAGACCGTGAACCGTGGTTGGACTCATGGGATTCCCCGGACCCTACCAGTTGGTACGTAGGTTGAACCTCGTCCCGAGTATCTGTGGGTGACCCACTTCGTGGTAACTCTTGGTTGCTACTCGGATCCGCGAGTGCGTCGTGAGGGGTGGTCGAGATGGTGCCAGTAACTCGCGTAGCAGCGGACCTCAACGCGTACGGCGCTGTGGCTGCGCCGTGCCGCGTACTTCCGCGAGCCACCATCTTCGGTCCCTCAGACTCTTCGCGGAGCATCGATATAGCGTTGGCAGGAGAGGCCATTTCCTCTTTCACCCCGAATGTCGAGAGATCTTTCGCCGGCAAACAGGTGTGAGGGCAGTTCGTGTGACCGCTGGTCTCTCCGATTTGGGACGAGGTCTCGTCCAGCTCAGTCTTGATCATACTCACACGATCTAATTTATTATTCGTAGTATTACCTTCGAGGGCACCAATCCTCGTAGCACTGGATTTCGTAGTCGCGTCGCAGGGGTTCATCTTCCCCGTACGACAATGTCGGAGCAAGCTCTTTTGCTCCGAAAGTCTTGTAGACGTCTTGTAGTAAGCACTGACTCTACTATTAAATGTGGGTCTCTCGAGGGAGCCCTAGAAGTAAGGATAACTTCTTTACTAAATTTGGAAGTACGCCGCCACAATAACGTGCGTACTATTGCTTTGTGCCCGTGGGTCACAAAGTAAATGCCTCGTAGGGGTTTGACGAGGAAGGTTGCCTCGACGAGTGACCGCCTAGAAGTTTGACGAGGAAGATTGCCTCGGATTTGCAGATCTCAATGGAGTCTGAATTGTAGGTCTCGTAGGAGCCTATGTGTGTACTTTGTACCGAGGTGCGGGTCTCTCGATGGAGCCGGCACAGTCGGAATCAAAGTCTTCGTCGGAGGGTCGCAAGCCTCGGACGGTATGCAGGTCTCTGGAGGAGCCTGAAAGTATCGCTGTTTCGTCGCAGGGGGCGATCGAACAGGATCTTCGCCTCAGGTTGGGCTACCTCGGGCGGGACGCAGGTCTCTGGAGGAGCCTGGAGTATCGCTGTGTCGATGCGAATGGCTATCGCACAGGATCTTCGTCGGAGGTGGTCAGTCTCGGACGGTTTCGCAGGTCGCAAGTGGATCCTGGAGTTTACCGCTGTTTCGATGCAGGGGGCTATCGAACAGGGTCTTCACCTCAGGCTAGGCTACCTCGGGTGGTTGTCTCGTTAAGCGAGTAGTGGTTGCAAAGCACTATCAATATCACGTCGAGGAATGGCAGCCTCGACGGAAGCCTCGTGAAGCGAGCCTGTGAGCTTGAGCTCCAAAGTTCTTGAGCTTGATGACAGGGTTTTTTCAATCAAACCGTGGAAGATATGTTAAAAGTATATATTGAACAGAATTAACAAACAATAAAGATTCACAATTAACATATACAAGTTATTTACCATGAATAAGATTTGTTACACAATTGCTCTGTATCGCTTTCCGTCTCATGTACTCCCACTGAAGTACTGTAAACGTCAAAAGTAGACGTTCGATCACTTTTGTGGGATTTCCATA
Organism: Anoplophora glabripennis; assembly: GCF_000390285.2. NCBI lineage: Eukaryota > Metazoa > Arthropoda > Insecta > Coleoptera > Cerambycidae > Anoplophora > Anoplophora glabripennis. The sequence goes on from NW_019417903.1 coordinate 10,560, forward strand.
CTTTTGGCGGACCGGGCCTTGAATTGTCCGCCAAAATCTCGAACCAAAATCATCCATCGTCCCCATCAACGCCGGGACTCGTTCCCCTCTGGCCTCTACGGATTGTCGATGTCGGCGTCGGGGATTTTGGAGTTTTTTCCCGGTTTGGGAAAAACTCTACCCGCGGTCTCGGCTTAGGCTGCCGAGCATCGCATCCAACCGCCAGAGCGGTGGAACCTTCGGAAGACGGTCCTTTCGGCCCAAAGACGGGGAAATTGGAAACATCGGTGAAATTTTCCCCGTCTTCGTAAAAGGGCTTACGGAGGTCTTATTTCTTGATGGATTCATTTGAAATTTTGTCTGTTGATACACGGCATGACATAGTGCCGTGGTTGGAGGGTTCGACCGAGATCGCGCGGATACTTTCGGCGGCAGCTCTAAAGGCGTGAAAACCTATTATGGCTTAGCTGGCCGTTAGTAGTCGGGCGATTCGGTTCGAATTTGGATATGACAACCACCTAGCGATACTCTAGTGTGGTTGGAGGGTTCGGCCGAGATCGAATGAGCGGAACGGCTGAAAACGCGGAAAACGTGAAATCCGCGTTTCCCCGTATAACGGCGTTTTGGCTCATCCGATTCGGACGAAAATTTAGTAAGATAATGCTAGCGACTTGAGGAGTGCTGCATTAAATTTTGACACCGATCGCTCAATAACTTTTGGAGTTATTGGCGATAGCGTCCTTGACCAATTCAAAAGGGTGGTGAAATTTCTAATGGCCATTTCCAAATGTCATCGTGAAGCGTCCCGGGGTTCGACTGCAGGTTGCGAGAGCAGCGGCAGTGGTCACTGCGCGCCGGGATGGCAGACCCAGGCGAGATCGGTCGCGATGCGGGTGACACTGGAAAGGTCGGTGAAATTGGTCTTTAACGCTCTGGGAGCGCTATCGCCGTGAGGATCGATGTCTGAAGACTCCCATAGAGGCTTTTTCATTCTGCCCGGCCGACGGCGATTGATTTCACAGCCGTGGCGGGTTTTTGGTTTGAATTGGAAAGGTAGGTAAATATGATTGTTTCGCCTTCTTTTCAATTCAGCGGTCTCCGGCATATCCGTAGGTACAAGATTATAACTTCTAGGAATATACGGGGTGTTCTGAAATCCTGAAGCTCGCTCGAAGGGTGGAATACGACAGCGCTTTCTCCGATGCTCCTTGTCCATTTGCTGAATTTTGGTGAAATAATGTCAGAAATCCTCTCCCTGCTTCCTTAAGGACGTCCCTGTGCCGGTGGTGCGCACAGCAAAGTCCCTAACGCGAAACGCGAGCGCGAATCTTCACCACCTCATCAGTTTCCGGATACTGGCCGCACGTAGGCCCGGTTTATGACGTGCCAGTCGAGCACGAAGCTATCGTTTCACGGGTGACCGATGGTCGTCTACTTCTTGCTTGGGTCTAGTCGCTTCCTCGAGGGCGGTTTACTGTTACGCCCTGTCGTTAGAACGCTGGCTCTGTCTTGNAAATGCATTTTGCTATATTCCACGTTCCTGACGAAGAACTCGACTCTAAATGATTTCAGCTTACCCCATTCCCTCCTTTTAAATATCGGGTATGAGAGTGTGGGCGGAGCATTCCTTGTTTACTAAATGACGTCACTTCAAAGTCATTCAATGTCGAATGCCTCCTCCCATATACAGAGATCAAATGAAGGTCACCGTGACCTTTATCAATGTCATTTATGTCACGGATGACGTCATCCAAGGTCATCCCAAGGTCGAAAGTGGAGGGGGGGAGTCTCAGCACCGGCTATAATAACCTACTCATAGTCAAACAGTTTTGGTTTAAATTTCCTCCTGACCGTTGGTAACGGTGGAAAGTCTTCTTCAATTTCGAGAGAGAGTGCTACTTCTTTCGCTTGTACAAGAATTTCTTCAAATGATTGGTCAGATCTATATTGCTGGAAGTGATCAACTAAATTTTTTAGGTAGGTTTGGCATACTTTAATATTAATTGTAGCACTTTGCATTTGTTTGCTGATAATATTTATGTGAAATAAAACGTCATGCCAAATAATAATTTCACAAATAAATTGAAATTTTTGTACAGACGTTAAGAGGGAACTCGCTTTATGTCTTACATCAATGTGAAAGGAATTATCTTCAGCTACTTCTAGAAGACTTTCGCAAACTTAATTAAATAAAGTTTAAGGGGCTTTATTGAATCAATTCTGCTGGACCATCTTGTCTCACTTAGAGGCTTTAAACTTAACCCGGGGACATTTTTTCTCAGAATATCTCACCTTTTTGTGGATGACGAAATAAAATTATATAACTTGCACAAAATTAAAAAAGTTTATTGTAGCATCTGACACCTTAGAAGCGTCATTTACTGTTAAGTTCAAAGTATGAGCCGCACAAGGTACAAAAAGGGCTCTCCGATTCGCGTCAAGAATGCGTTTTTGAAGCCCAACATGCTATCCCTTCATGTTTGCCCCATTATCATAACCTTGTCCCCTAATATTTTTTATATCTAAATTTAATTTTTTCAAAATGTATATATCCCTTTCCCTGTAGAGTCCAGTATTGGATTAAACGCAATAAAACTTTCCTTAACTTCAACCTTTTTTGAAATTGTGTTAAGGACAACTTACCTCAGAACAAGACTAATTTGCTCAGTATGACTAGTGTCTGGTGTACAATCTAATATTATTGAAAAATATCTGCGAACCATTTCTAAAATATTATTTCTTTCTTTAGACGACAATAATTCAATTATTTCATTCTGTATTTGCACGCCTAAATAATAAGTCATTTTAACAGATTTTTTTTGGGAGTTATACACTCGGCTAACGTGTGCTGTCTCATCACTGAATCTAAAGAGGCAATCATCTCAACAGCTTTTAGAAAATTTCCATTATCATGTTCGAAAAGTAATTTAGAAGAACCTTGAAATCCCAAGCATTGTGTGGATAAATACTTAACAATCGCAATAATTCTTTCCAACACGTCGCGCCAATATTTTTTTTTCCGTTTCTAAAATCCGCAGGTGATGAGCATTAACAGTCGTAGATGTCTCCAACATTTTTTTTAAATTTACCCAAGTGTTTATATAACTATTGTGTAAAATTGACGTTTCGTGTCTCTTTATTAGCAAAGACAAGTGTTGCCAGATACTCCATTTGTATCACAAAAAGTGTTAGGAGTTTTAAAACAAAACAACTTACAACAGAAACAAAATACAGAATCTTTAGAAATAGAGTAAATAAGCCAAGTCCTTTCGACTTTTTCTCCATTTGCTAGACTTCTTACAAAGTATTTGCACGAAAACTTTCTCTTATCTTTATTACTAGGAAAGCTAAAACTGATGTGTATCAAGGGCGGACCACGTTTAACCAATATTCTAGCTATCTCATTGGTGATTATTTCGGGCCACAAACCAGGGTCGGATGGAATTATATCGACGCTAGCCTTATTAAAGCCTTCATCGAAAGTGTCACTTGCTGCAGGTATTTCGATAGCTGACATTACCGAACTTCTTACACAGGCTTACCTGAAGTGCATTGTTCAAGTGCTGTAGACGAGGATGGTGTCATCGCTTCATCGGGCTCTGCATCAGTAGAAGCTGTTTTGCTGCTACAACCGCTGCCACTTGTTGCAGGATCTGATGTTACCGTAGTCGCCTCTGTTGAAATTTCAGATGGTCCACTCACGGTTACTGATATTACGGATTTAGAATCTTGAGATTCGGTCGCATCGATAGTCTCCGTGGAATCTTCATTGTTTTGCAAGAAGTGCTTTAAAGATCCAGCCATTTTTTCCCTTTCTTGTAGTCTCAGTTTCTTTTGCTCGCGAAACTTCGCACCTGACGGTCTCTTTCTTTTATCCTGAAAAAACAAATAAATAATTAGTACTTATGGGAATTAGGAATTAACTTCTAAAGTAATCACAATAATAAGCTAAGCACCAAGTTTGCATATTGCATATTTAAGTAAAAAACAATTTGTTCGAGCCCTTTCAGCTTAAACCCTTTCAAAAATAAAGGCAGAAAAAGTATTAAACTAATTTGATCTTATAGCCCTTAAAAAACCTACAAAATGGTTTTTTAAAAAGATCGATAGCATAAAAACTAAGCGAGTTATGGATAAAAAACCAATTACTTTTTTAAACTCGTGCAGGGTCTTTGACTATATTTATGTGCTTCCTAGAGCCTTTATTATGTCAGATAGAAAAAAAATGTTTTATGCAGAAGTTGTAGGTTTTATCCTATATTATCTATTGAAGTTATCAGATAAAAAACAAAATCGCATCGAAAAACGGAAAAAAATATTCTACTTCTACTTTTTTTAAAAGAACAACCTGTACTTTATGCGCTAAAATGAATGAACTTTTTCCCCTGATTTGAAAAATATATACGCGAGCCATTTTTGAGGAATTTTAAGTTAAATAAATATAAATAAACTGCAAATAGGTTTCATAAAGATATCAAGAATTCAAGAAAGCCATGGAAACAAAAAAAGCCGCTGCAAATTGAATCGATACTTCCACATCACTTTTACTCGTCAACTTTCTTAAAGGGACAGGTTACTTGATTAAATGAAGTTATATCAAAAACCTAATGGTAAAATTGGGTTCCTTGACCCCAAAAACCTAGAAAACGATATACATCATATTTTAATTTTAACCCCCTTCCCCTTCATCTAGAGGGGGGGGGGGTAAAATTTTAAAAAAATTTATTTTAGGAAATAAAAGACTTACTTTTCTACTTTTATAACGAGCGTTCAAATAAAAACGTGGTCAAGTTGGTTCTGAAAATTTGGACGTAGGGCGTAGCGTATAGCAAATGAACTTAAACGTCATCTGTCAAAGCGCTGTATCGCCGCTTTGTTATTGAAACTGACAGCTGCTATACAGCTCGTTGAGAAATGAGGTTAAGTTGGTCGCTATAAGCTACGCCCTACGTCGAATGTGTCAGAGGCAACTTCGACCACGTTTTTATTTGAACGTTCGTTATATTAGTAACAACTAATTACGTTTTATTAGCCGATTTTTTTTTATTTTATGTTTTATTTTACCCCCATTCCCCTCCCACCCATTACCCCCATTTTTTCTAATTTTAGACAAATATAAAATAAAACAAAATTAACATCTTGATACTCAAAAACCCTTAAAATGATATATTTTTCCATTTTTTTTTTAAACATTTCGAATTTTCCCCCTCCCTTTTTTTACCCCCACCCTAATTTTTTACAAAAATCTCAAATGGATTGTAAAATTGAAATCTGCATCCCCAAAAACCCTTAAAACGACATATTACCCGCCTTTATACGAAAAAATGCCATTTTTTGACAGTTTACCCCCCGTTTCTCCCCCTTCCCCTGAACCGATTTTGCTCAAAAACAATCCGAACCGTTCCCTTGTGGATAGCTATCCGTGTGCCAAATTTGAAGTCAATACAATATCTTTATTCCTTCGAAAGTTATCGCGGGAACTAACAGACATACAGTCATACAGACATACAGACAGAAAATTTTTTTCGCTAAAATTGTACTTTTTGCGCGTTTTGGAACATTTTAGGACCATTAAGCCAAAAAAACATTTTTGAAATTTTTTTACCGATACTACACTTTCCCATCACTTCGTGATGTGGAAGTAATTGTTATTTGTTATGTTTTATGAATTTGATATCAAGATACTCGTTTGCTATTTGGACTATTGAAAATAAATTATATTTCTTCTAATTGTTTCCATGGCTTTATCTGCAATTTATTTAAGCTAATATAATATAACTTAAAAACAGCTCACCCAAATGATATCAACATACAGTGTGGCTACGATTTAGGTGACACAGGCTTATAACTCAGGTGTTAATTGACGAATCTTTTTCAAATTTTAACCACTTATGCAGATCAATGGGGTGGACATTTGAGGATCATTAAACTTACGTATATCCATAGGTGTGCGTTAGGGGAAATTAAAAGGGGGTCGATTTTTCGGTATTTTTTATTAGCGAATAAAATACGGAAATGCTGATGCCTTAGTCTTAATCAGTATCATCGAAAATATACCCATGTCAAGTTTCATCCAAATCGTATACAGGGTTGTACAGAAAATTCATTTAATACAAATGTAAATGAGCTAATACAGACTGGATAACAAAAAAAAATAGGTATAACAAAACTCAGTTTATTTTCTTAGTTTCAATGTAGCCGCCATCTCTCCTTATACATTCTTCTGTTACCTTTCTTATATGACGATTTACTTTTTAAACAAAAAGACCATAAGAAAATGTCTAAAAAAGAATAAATTGAAGCCCTTTAAACCAAAAATTTTACACACTCTTTTAGAAGGAGACAATTTAAGGAGGCTAGACTATGCTTTCTGGGTGCAAGGCGAATTTCTGAACGACAGAAATTT
>NW_019417903.1:19129-24754 GCF_000390285.2 Anoplophora glabripennis
GATGTGGAAGTAATTGTTATTTGTTATGTTTTATGAATTTGATATCAAGATACTCGTTTGCTATTTGGACTATTGAAAATAAATTATATTTCTTCTAATTGTTTCCATGGCTTTCTCTGCAATTTATTTAAGCTAATATAATATAACTTAAAAACAGCTCACCCAAATGATATCAACATATATATTTTCCAAATCAGAGAAAAAAGGGCTTTCATTTTAGCGCATAATATACAGGGTGTTTTATTAAAAAAAGTGGATGCTGCCTATATTTTTTCATTTTCGATGCGATTTTGTTTTTATCTGATAACTTCAAAAGATAATATAGGAAAAAACCTACAACTTCTGCTTAAAACATTTTTTTTCTATCTGACATAATAAAGGCTCTAGGAAGCACGTAAATATAGTCAAAGACCCTGTACATGACATTTCAATTAATAAAAAGATATTTGGGTAAAAAATAATAATTATAACCAGTATCCTATAAAGGGTTAATGTTGATAGTATAAAGTAAAGTAGGGAACTTTTTATAAAAAATCAAACCGTTGAAAATTGCAGTCAGCAGGTATTCAGCACTTAATTTTTTAGAAAAAAAAGTAGTAAACAAAATATAACACAACACAACACTTGACAAAATAAAAATAATTTTAAATGTAAAAATTAAGAGGATTACTTGTTTTTATGCACTTGTTGCACGGTCCAGTGAACTAACCGGTTTAAAAACGCCTCTGGCGATGCATCGCTTTTATAGCGCTCCGGGCATTGTTCATGTCTGAACAGGAAAAATCAAGAAACTACCGCCTGACATGTTCTCGCAACATAGGAATCGGCAGTAACTGGATGATATACTAATAAAATTTCGTGTGTATTTATACCTAATCCTATTTAATTTCTCAACTTTTATTTTAAAATTAATTTTTGTTTTTTTTTTGGAAATTTTTGCAATTTTTGACCCTGGGTTTTGGCGCCCATAAAGGATGGCGCCCGTGTGCATTACACACTTTGCACATATGGTAACGGGGGCCCTGCCCATAGAACCATACTACATAAGCTTTTTTGAGGAAAAATACCGTTTCAGATCCATATGCAAAATCTTGGACATTTATTTTACTGTAACCTACTACACCATCGTTTTGATAGATCTGTATCGGCACATGAACTTTTGCCTTGAAATCTTTTGCTGAAAGAGCTTCTTTTATTCGTGGCATAGGTTCTTCCAGTGAAACTGATTGTTTTGGAGTAACAATTTGAATACCCATTATGTGGAGCGTGTTATTACCGTCTAGCGTATTTACATTAATATCAGCATTATCTGCAACGTATTGAATAAGTGTGCCACTTTTTGGCGGTAAAACATGAGGAGGACGATGATAAACTGTTGCTGCCTCGTACATTATTGTATCATTATAAGATGCACACAAACCAAAAGACGAACAATTTGTATAAGACGTTTAGACCCGAACCATCGATGAAAAAAAACTGCGAGGCCTAATTGTAATTTAGACTTAAAAGACCTTGGTCGAACAGCAGTCATAATACTATGGCAAATATTTGTTCATATTAATTTTAAATTATCTAAATTTGATCGTTTATTCTTTAAAATCACACGTTCCAAAAAATATTGCAACGACTCTGGGGTTTCATTGTTTAAATCTTCAAACATGCGACCTGGTGGAGGGTAGTTAAAATTATCATACACTGCGGATTGAATATCTTCGCGAAAGATAGCTGCAGCTGCTTCTAGGATTCTGAATCGTTCTTCTTTTTTATTCATTTTTTTTTCGTACCAGGCTTAATTCAAAATATCATGATGATTGTCTCTTAAGATAATAAGTTTATCACCATACTTAAGTTTTAGTCGTACCTGAATCGTCCTGTAATCTAAAGCTGTAGTTTTGCAAACATTTCTTAGTTCGTTTAAAGTGAACTGACAGTCATCGCTATTTTCAATGTAAGTAAATATTTCCTCCATTGCCAGATTCGTAGCTTCGTATTTAGGACGACCGACTTAACCCCCAGTAGAAGGTTTCAAGAAATAAACATAGCAATCATGATGATACTTAGCTTCAGCAGCAATTAAATCATATTCAAATTCGACTCGAGCAAGAACAGCTTCTGCTATAGCATCGGAACGAGTCCGAGCTACTTCAATGCAACTCATGAAAGTGGGAGATTTTGATAAACCACCCTCACTTAAATGGTTAATCCAAGAGTACGATTCGGTTGAGGAACTATGCAGGGTAGAATCGTTTAATTTGTGGCAAATGAACCCTGCTAGATTTTCTAATCCATCATATGCTAATTCATTTAGTTCCCCAACTGTAACAATATCCTCGTTCATAGGGCTGACTGATGGTTGATCTAGCGGAAAATTACATTTCTTTATTAAAGAGCCGCTAAGTGGTATATGGGGGGTATCGTCAATTTATACGTTTGAAAATTCGGAATACGCTCCCTCACTTCTTCCCATGATTTATGATCTCAATCTATCTTGAAATTCGGGAGGACTAGGATGATCATGGAGGCCATCTTTTGTTCTGATCACACCGAAAAATTTTCAAGAACATCTTGATTCAAGCGCCTGGTTAGTACACAATCAGAGCCAAAACGACACTTCAGGTCATCGAGCAACATTTTTAAAGCGGAATTAGAAATCACGATACTTGTTAAGTCAGGGGAGCGTGGTGGCCATGGAATGGGTCCATCTCTTCCAATCTATGCATTGGGAAACGATGAACTTAAAAATTCCCTTACAGATAAGCGGTAGTGTCCAGGGCATCCGTCATTTTGAAAAATAATAACATTTTCATCATTTTGAAATTGAGGCACGTCTTCTACCAATTGTGGTAAATCATTTTGTAAAAACTCAAAGTAGTTATTACCATTTAAAACATCGGGCAAGAAATGGGGTCCGATTAAATGACCTTTGACTCCCGCCCACACATTAATACTAAACTTTATTTGGAACGTTACCTGACGTGTTAAATGCGGATTTTGATCTTTATCACTCCAGTGGTGGAGATTGTGCAAATTCACACAACCTTCTCTCGTAAACTTGGACTCGTCTGTCCACAGAATTTTTTGCAAATAATTAGGATCTTCGACGTCTTCATGTACTTCTTCAATTGCACTCTTCTTTCAAAATCGTTTGCTTGAAGTCCTTGTACTGGAAAATGTAATGAAAGGGATATTTGCTTTCAGCATGCATCACTGACCAAACCTTTACTGATAGGTTTAAGGCGGTCGCTACAGTTCTAATGCTAGTTATAGGATCCGCTTCAAATCTTGCCAAAATTCCTTCGTTAACATCACCATTATGTTGTCTAACGTTGACACCTGGTTCCAGTCGACGCGCAGAAACTACACTCCCAGTCTCACCTCGCCCTCTGCTAACCTAAATACACTCTTTTTGGTCTTGCTCTTTTTGTTGACCTGATCTCTAATAAATATTCGGTCCTTTATGGCAGCAATTAGGTCGTAGCCCGATCCGTCCACACATTCGTCGTCCCAGTTCTCCTCTGTAACGACCTGTGGTGCTGCGGGATAAGTCCGTTCACGCACTCGCTGTCATCCAATATATTACCGACAGGATCTACAGGGTGTTCATTAAAGAATGGGCTAGCTTCCTTTGATGGAAATAAGGTGATTTAGATTACCATAGCTTAGTAAAACTTTGCTAATCGCCTCATCCGGAAACATCTTAGTCCTACTGTGAAAATCTATTTACCGGACTTATAACGTAAATAACTATTACGATACTGATATTTATATTGAGGCAAGAAGAAGAAGAGGGAGGGAAAGTAAGACGCCCGCAAATGAGTAACGAAAGTGTATACTTTCTACGTAGTTAGTAGAAAAAATAAATAACCTTACACATAAAAATGTTTTTGTTTTTTACATTCAATTTTGAGACAGTGTCCGTAGGATCACTGGCGCAAGTCACAATTGTTTGTGAATTTGATACGAACCCTAACACATAAATGTTCGGACACGTCAGTTATTTCAATAAATCACTCTCGAAAAACGTATAAACTAACTTTTATTTTTCTCACTTTAATTTGTGATTACATGCATGTATCTATTTCTATAAACCATAAATAGTTTTGATTTTGTTAAATATATAAGGTCACATAAGCAATTTCTGAAATATGCAACATTAATGTTCGGACACGTTATAATTTTTAGATGTAAGTTAACAACTAATACGTAGTCACGTCACCTTTCGACTTAATAACTGCCTCGATTCGTTTAGGCATTGATTTGACTAATGATAGACATATTTCTGGTGTAAGATGTTCCCATATATCAGTGATTTTATTTTTTAAATGGAAAAACGGTTCATTGTGGATCATTTCTTCACCATTGTTTCATTTTATGCCATATATTTTCAATAATATTAAGGTCTGGACTACTTGCAGGCCATAAAAGAACTTTTAGATTGTTTTCTGCAAACCATTTTTTTGTAGATTTGGCCGTATGGCATGACGCACCATCTTGCTGGAAAATATAGTCTCCTTCAGGATACAAAGATAATCCACTCGGCAAAAGACTTTCTCGCAAAATTTGTTGATATTTATCGGCGTTTATAATTCCATCCACGAATTGAAACTTGCCCATACCTCTTGCAGACATGCATCCCCAAATCATTATACCTTGTGAGTAGTGATATAATGAGAGCGCAAATAAATGTGAAATGTGAAGGTCATGACCTTGACCTCAATATGCCAGATGTCGATGACATCATTTCTAAAAATAGAACATTACGTCATTTCTAAAAATAGCNAGCGCAAATAAATGTGAAATGTGAAGGTCATGACCTTGACCTCAATATGCCAGATGTCGATGACATCATTTCTAAAAATAGAACATTACGTCATTTCTAAAAATAGCCACATATAGTTGCCAGATGTCGATGACATCATATCTAAAAATAGAACATTACGTCATTTCTAAAAATAGCCACATATAGTTGCCAGATGTCGATGACATCATTTCTAAAAAAAAGAACATTACGTCATTTCTAAAAATAGCCACTTATAGCTGCCAGATGTCGATGACATCATTTCTAAAAATAGTTTACAATCTTATCGAAACAAGTCAGACAAACAATCACGTGATATGTGTGGTAGGGGAAAACAAATAAAGTCAGTGATGAATGCTAACAAAATCACTTTTGAAAATGTATTCTGAGAGCCAAAATGAACAAAGTGATAAATGTACACCACGACGTGTTATTGTAGGTGAAAGGAAATATAGCTTGAATAAGTCAAAGTGTAAGTTCGTGTCTGTGGGTTTCCTATACGATATTGAATTTATTCCCATTATTAAAATATTTGGTAACAAAAATGATTGGGTTATCTTTAATGAAAAAGAATGGAAAGAGTTTTTATCTTACCAAGGAATAATAACAAATTATTTATATACCGGAGAAAATATGGAGCCGATAGATGGGGGATTTTTTTCTCTGGAGTTTAAGCAGCTACCCTATTCAAATGTGGTTAAGATTGGGAGAGATAATATATCAGTGTATCTATCCTATGATACGATATGCACCTTATGGTGCTTTCTACCGCTTATTAATTATAGATTGGATTTGTTAAAAAACCAACATTTTACAAGTTACTTCAA
>NW_019417903.1:27231-29155 GCF_000390285.2 Anoplophora glabripennis
TAACAAACACTTTGTTTCCTTTCCTTTTCAATACCTTTTCCACTAAGTAAACATCTGGATGTTTTGCCTTTTGCAACTCTTCAGTATAAAATGCGCCTTGAATTTGTTCTTTGTTTTGATCTTCCAGGAGATAAGTTGTTGGATTACTAAAATTCACTTTGGCAATCCGAAAGATTTCATTGGACCAGTTTGGTGTATACCCTTTAGAGAAGGCTTCTCTGTATTTACTGATCCGTACATAGTCTCCCTTTTTAAACTTTGAAGGTTTAGGATCTACAGTTTTTATATAGTTATAAACAGTGTCTAGAATTGCTTTGGTATTTCTGGTGTTTACTTTGCTGGGAGGTAAACCAAGCGTTCTGTGCGGAGTGTGGTTGTACTGATTTACAACATCTTGTAAAATCGATATCCATTTGTAGGTTCCTTGCAAACTAAACTTTTTCCACATTAGGTTTTTTAAAGTACGGTTTACCCGTTCCACTACGCTTGCTTTTAAGCTGGAGTAAGTGCTGTAGTTGTTAATTTTAGACTCAATCATCAGCTTTTTAAAATCACCATTGTAGAACTCCTTTCCTAAATCCGTTTGACAATTTAGTGGCTTATTTTTCATTCGCAGCAGAATTTTGCGCATGGCAGTTGTCACATCTTTTACAGTTTTTCGCTTAACTGGTTCCGCCCAAACAAACTTGCTAAATACGTTTATGACAACAAGTATTTAATCCCTTTATAATAAGAAAGACTTTAATTATTTCTATATAACTCTACTGAACATTAGCTTCTTCCTTTAATCTCAAACATCATTTTTATATAGCTTAAATTCCCCAAGATAATATTTTGAGAANCTTAGTTACGATAATAGCTCTTTAGGCTGTAGAATAATTAACACTTTCTTAGAATAAATTTTTCTTGGAAAGTTCATGTAGAAATTTTTCTAGAAATGTAGGAATTTTTCTAGAAATGTAGGAATTTTCTAGAAATGTAGGAATTTTCTAGAAATGTAGGAATTTTTCTAGAAATGTAGAAATTTTATGGTAAGCTCTGATGAGAGAAATGGAGGAAATAAAATCCGATTAGCACGTTGCCACATATTGAAGGTTTTACAAAAAAACACAATAAAATTTTATTAGCAAGCAAGGTTGGAATTTACTGGATCCACTACAAATAAACTAATTTTTAATATTTGAATAATTACCTATGATGTTGTTCTTGATTCGCTTTGTGATTAATATTAATTTAAATAATTCGGTTTATTTATAATCACACGCGAGCTAATAGCTTTGTACCAGTGCAAAATGAATGAGGCCGTAACTCGCTCCGCGAGTCGTTTTATTGGCACGGTTCTACAAAAACTACTCGAACGTGATTGGTTGGGCACAAAACATTTCCCTACTGGCAACTGAACTGTATTAGTATTGTTCTACGTTTTATGATCCGTTATAGTCCAACAACCTTCTTTGCTCGTTAATGATCTATGGTTAACAGAACAGATTTGTATAAACTAACCTCCAACGAGTGACAGTCACGTAACCTAATGTTGATATCCCAGATTTGATTTACAACAATGGTATTAAAAGAAAATAGTACATGTACAAAACATTACAGTTAAAATACATTTCTCAGGTCCATTACAATTTCTATACAGAGATTCTCCATGTTCTTCAGGTAAATAGTAAACAATTATGGTATACAGTTTAGTACATCCATGTTTTATAAATAATTGCAGGATAAAACAAAGATTTACAGGATGTGACAACAACTTAGTAATATACAGGTGGTAACTAAACTAACTAATAGTATTCACAAAGTTGTATATCAATGCTAAGGTCTCAAGAAGTTGTTTGATGGTTGACTTTTAGATAAAAAAACTGTGATATTCACTATAAACGGATAGTGAATGTTACACTGTTGGGTTTTATTTTAACTG
>NW_019417903.1:31254-31645 GCF_000390285.2 Anoplophora glabripennis
ATATTTAATAGTTTAAAATAAAAATTTAGATTACTTACGATATTGGTGGCGACGTCGGCGCCCCCCAGCTAAAATCTTCCACGCTTATATCGCTTACACTAAAAATATATATAAAAAAATATTTAACAGTTTAAAATAAAAATTTAGATTACGTACGATATTGGTGGCGACGTCGGCGCCCCCCAGCTAAAATCTTCCACGCTTATATCGCTTACACTAAAAATATATATAAAAAAATATTTAATAGTTTAAAATAAAAATTTAGATTACTTACGATATTGTTTGGGACTCCCTGTTCTCGGAGCTAAAAAACGAGAATTGATTTATGGAGTTTAAAATAAAATGTTGATCAATAACAATAATTTTATATGAAAATTAACTTACGCCTCAT
>NW_019417904.1:0-1367 GCF_000390285.2 Anoplophora glabripennis
CAATAAAATTTAGTACAGATAATGTATGATAGTAGGCCTTGCATTCCCTAAAATATGAGCTCTAAAGATTCAACCAGTGGTGTACAACTGGACAGGGTCACACACTTTTTTATAAAAAAAACCTACGCCACTGTATTTTTTACAAGTTATTGTAACGAATTTATATTCTAATCCACAAAATACTTCAAAAAGGTAACTTGAAATTTTTCCCTAAAGTTTACCATTCTCAAGTTATTCATACCAATATAAAACCCTTGTAGCAGACACTTCTAACCATAATATTACAAGAATATTTATGTTTATGCTTAAAAGTAAATGCAATTTGTAAGCACATCAACAAAATTCTTTACACTCATCGCTTTCATCTTTTTGGATTAAAACAATATTTGGAAAATNAGGTTCTCTCCTTGTCTAACTAGTTTTAAAAGATTTGTTTTACTGTATCCACTTGAGAAAACTACAGTTCAAATATATGAAAGTTGACATTTTAAGTAATAGCAGATTGACTCCCCTGTCCCACCACTTCTCTCCCTGCAAAGGCCTCAAGGACAAAGGCAGAGGCATTACAATTTTTAAAAGAATTATCAAAAACATATTTTTCGTGTCATAACATAAAAATATATCAAATTAAATTAAAATATACTACATATCGCCGCGTTACTATGAAAACAATTTATCTCAAATTTAGCTTGGAAAACATTCTAGCTCAGATCTTTAAGAAAAAACATGGTATCTCACACAAAATTAAGTTTGACTAGAAATTTAAATTGACTGCATTGGCGTTGAAATGCACATTGAATGATTGAAACCGTGCATTTACAATAAATTTATATAATATATTTTTCAAAAAGTAAGGAATATTTATGTTCAGGTACACTGTTTATTTTATTTTTTTCATTCAACATTTTTCAATTACTTTTGTTAACTTACTGTTATAAATGACAAAATTATTTAGGCCAGAAAAATAAATGACCATTTCGCGGCTTTTGTTTCGGCAAGTTGAATTTATACAGGGTGGTCCGAATTTTATGCAGCAAACTTCGAGGGCAGATAGATTTTTTTAAAATAGTAGGTGTTTGCCTTATAAACATAGGTCTGGAACGGCCTCGTTTTAGAGATACAGGGTGTTGAAGTTGTTAAAAAAAATATATTTTTTGTTTATATCTCCGGAATCCATCGACCGATTTCAATAAAATTTAGTACAGATAATGTATGATAGTAGGCCTTGCATTCCCTAAAATATGAGCTCTAAAGATTCAACCAGTGGTGTACAACTGGACAGAGTCACACACTTTTTTATAAAAAAAACCTACGCCACTGTATTTTTTACAAGTTATTGTAACGAATTTATATTCTAATGCACAAAA
>NW_019417904.1:4768-31336 GCF_000390285.2 Anoplophora glabripennis
GGACTATATTAATTTAAGAAATAGAATAATATGCAGTGTGCTGCAACACGTACATTACTCGACGTTTTTTAAATAACAAATTATAAAAGAAACAGTGTATACCTTAATATATAAAAATGTTTATTATTACTAAAAATTATTCGAATTTTTTCATACAAGTTTGCTTTGATATAAAAATTAATAGAGCACTCTTAACTGATTTAGAGTCACTACTCTTGATACACTTTTTTTTTCACAAAATCTGATGCACAATTTATTCTGAAAATAATATTATATGCCTAATGCGATCGATATGTTCGATGTTTCGAAGTAGAGAGTAGACGCTAGTCGTTTCGGTCCCATTAATACTAAGTTGTTAATGGTTTTTCCAAGGATGCTATTGCTATTTTGCTTCATTAAGGTTGTTAATGTTTCTGGAATAATCATTTGCTATCTTTTGGTTATGGTTGCAGTATTACAGTGAGTTATTTGTTATTTTACTTGGCATGATGGTGTTTACTAAGGCTCAAGAAGCCGACATACAAAAACTTACTAAGAATTTGATCGTGGAATGTTTTGCGGACAAAAACTTCATCGATATGTCTGCCACTAAATTTGCGGATATAATAGTTACAAAAAATATCGAAAATAAAATCGCAGAATTAAACTTAAAATGCACTCAACTAGAAAATGTTCAACAATTTCAGACAATGAATAAAAGTTTATGCAATAAAATTGATTTCCTTGAGCAACAATCGAAAAATTCTGGAATTCGTATACACGGTGTCCCAATTAATAAAATTGGTAACAAGGATGAAGATGTACTGAATACTGTTCTGGAGAAGGTTTTTACCAAATTCCCAAATATTCACACACTCCGGATTGCATACAGAAAGTTTATAGAATCAATTATATCAAAAATACAAGTAATGCTGCACCAATTTATGTGAAATTTTCGACATTATTATAGTGCTGCTGTTTTACGCAATAGGAAGGCTCTAAAAAATTCAAACATTTTTATTTCCGAGGATCTCACGAAAACCAGATTCTAGCTATTGACTACAGCTAAAGAGAAATTAGGAAAAATCAGTGCTTGGAGTCTTCATGGTAAGGTCTATTTCAAAAAGGACGGCAAGATTAATGTCATTTACAAGAGTGAAGACCTAGATAAATTGCTGGAATAATGTAGACCGTGTGACTGCTGTTTTTCTCATTGCACTGTTAATTTTTTCTTACTTTCAATTAGTTTATTTCAATTTTTTTCTATTTTGCTTTATTGCAACACAATAATTTCTTTTTATATTAGTATTTCAAATTGACTTTTTGCAAGTTTATATTTTGTTTTTTTTTATTTATTACTGTTTAGTAGCTTTATTAATTCACTTTATTTATTTGTAACTCCTTATTTAAGCCTTTACCTTTTTTTTTGTCCTACTATTTTTATTGTATTGCATTATTTTCTGTACTACTGTACCATCACTTTTAACTCATATCTTTTGAATTTTACTATATAAATTTTTTTTCATTTTTTACTTTAATGTTGCCTGCTTCTTAATATCAACATAATGAAAATTGCGCACTTAAATCTTCAATCAATATTTACAGGTTTCAATGAATTTGTAAACTTAGTTTTTCTAAATGATTTTGATGTCGTCATGGTAACTGAGACTTGGTTAAATGATTATATTGATGTACAAGTCATTGCTATCCCTGGATATACATTTTTCCATAAAGACAGATTGGGCAGAGGTGGCGGCGTTGGCGCTTACGTAAAAGATTCGTACAATTGCCAAGAGATTGTTTTTGATTTTGCGGTAAGTGTACAACTGGAATACCTTTTTATTTTACTAAAAGTGCGCTCGTTTTCTTTGGCTATTGGTACTTTCTACAGACCACCTAAAACTAATTTTAATGATTTTTTAAATGATTTTGATAATATATTATCTACGGTTTGTCCCACAGTGGATGAGGTCATTTGTCTTGGTGACTTTAATATTGATTTATTTAATGTTTGTAACCCTCTAGAGCCTTGTTTCAATTCTTACAATTTTTCTCAAATTATCAATGAACCGACTAGAATTACTAGCACTTCCAGTACCTTAATTGATCCGGTGTTTGTTACTAACACTGATCTTGTTGAATCTTTTGGTACCATTTCTGCTGATGGTATTTCAGATCACAGAGTGGTTTTTTGCAACCTGAAATTTGTTTTAAATAGGTCTACTCCTAAACTAATATCATATCGTTGTTTTAATAATTTTAGTTTGAACGATTTTTTAAATGATTTGCAAAACCTCTCTTGGTTTGATTTGATTCAGGAAAATAATATAGATGAAAAGATATTACTTTTTAATCAATTTTTGACTACTGTATTTGATGTGCATGCTCCTTTGAAACAAGTAAGAGTTACGAAACCTAGGGCTCCTTGGTTAACCCCTAATTTAAAACTAATCATGAAGCAAAGGGATAAAGCTCTTCAGAAATTTAAACGTACTCGTATGCAAACTGATTGGTTGGAATATAAGGATTTACGTAATTACTGTGTTGCTATGGTTCGACGGGAAAAGAAGGGTTACTTGGAGTTCGTTGCTTCTCAGAAAAATTACAAACAAACCTGGAAAGCTCTTGATACCCTTAATATTCGGTCAAGTAAAAATTATAATTTGCCCTCTGAGTTGGCTGACCCTAATATAATTAACAACTACTGTGCTTCATTTTTACAAAATATATCGAATAAATGTGATGATCAAATAGAGTTTTATAATAATAATAGGATTGATCGTGATATTTCTTTTAAATTTTCCTTTACTACTGTAGATGAGGTTCACTCAATTCTTAATAGTATTAAAACTTGTGCATTTGGTATTGATAATATTTCTTCTACCATGTTGAAGTACTGTAGCCCTTTCATTGATCCCTTTGTTACTCATATTATTAACTGCTGTATTGAGAGACAATACTTTCCTTATATGTGGAAACAGGCGATTGGTTTACCTTTACCTAAAAAGAATAACCCTACTTCTCTTTCCGATCTTAGAATAATCAGTATATTACCGGCTCTTTCAAAAATTTTTGAAAAAATTTTATATAATCAAGTGTACAATTATTTTACGAATAACAGACTTTTGCCTCAATCGCAATGTGGTTTCAGAAGGGGTAGTGGTACTTCGACTGCCCTAGTCACCGTCACTGATGACTTAATAAAGGCTCATGATATGGGTTTGGTTAGCGTTTTGGCTTTATTGGATTTCTCAAAGGCCTTTGATACCATAAATCATAAGCTTTTATGTTCTAAACTAAAGTATTATGCATTTGATAATGATTCACTCACACTAATTAATTCTTATTTACATGGAAGGTCCCAGAGTATACGTGTTGATAATATTTTATCTACCAGTTTAGAAATTCTCTCTGGTGTTCCTCAGGGTTCGATTCTGGGTCCCCTGCTTTTCATAATTTATACTGCCAACATATTAGAATCTGTTCGTCAATGTAAACTTCAAGCATATGCCGATGATACTCAACTTTATTTTCATTTTAATATTAATGATTTTCGGCAGGCAAATGACGTCATCAACTCTGAGTTACAAACTATAAAATTGTTATCAGATGAGCATAATTTAAAATTGAACTCGAATAAGTCGAAAGTTTTGTTTTTTGGTAGTGAAAAAGATTTGCGAATTTTAAGACGTAATTTTGAGGTTATGATCGATGGTATTCCAGTTCCCATTACTAGCCATGCAAAAAATTTAGGAGTAATTCTTGACTGTAAGTTGCGTTTTGATGAGCATGTTAAATCATTAATACAAAAAGCTTATTCATCTCTTAGGTTGATTTATTGTAGTCGTCACGTTCTTAATAAAAAATTTAAAGTTATGTTGTGTGAGTCACTTGTTCTTTCCCATTTCAATTATTGTGACTACGTATATGGTCCTTGTCTTACTCAACAGGAGAAATACAGGATTCAAAAAGTACAAAATTCATGTTGTCGTCTTATTAGTGGTCTAAGAAAATATGACCATATATCTCATGTCATTGGGGAGATCAAGTGGCTCAACATGGATAATCGTAGGCGTCACCATCTTTGCAATTTTTTCCATAAGATTATCACTATTCCTTCTCATCATTCTTTAAAAACTAATTTTTTACTGCATGGTAATGTTCATTCCAGAGATATTAAATTTAAAAACAAGTACACGATGCCCCATCATACAACTGCTTTTTTCAGAAGATGTTTTACATACAACGCTATTACATTTTATAACTCCCTTCCTGACGATTTCAAATTATTTAACATCGACAAATTTAAATATAAAGTTAGACAATATTTATTGAGCAGGCAGCATACTACGTAATTGCTAACATTATTCTTAATTTGATAGTTAATTTTGTTGTGCTATTCATTTTTTTATTACTTTTTAAACAATAATACTCGTACATATTTAAATACCTATTATGTTAAGATGTTTGTGTGTTTGTATTGCAATGTCATTCTACTTTGAATTTCAATACTTTCTCTTTTATGATATTGCTTACCTTATGGTTGAGTGGAGTAGCCTTGGCTAGACTTCGCCATAAGTTAGGTTGAATTATTTTCGTTTATTTGTGTTTGTATTATCGTAATTATCTGTCAAATAAAGCCGATTTATTATTATTATTATTATTATTATTATTAATGCGGACTCTAAGAAAACTGCAATAAAAAGAATTATATAGGTAATGGACCAGGCTAGGCCCCAAACTCCGGGTCCGAAACGTTCTTACTGCACCTCAATAAAAACAAATGGCTTCTTAAAGGTACGGTAGCCCCGTGCTTGCATAGACTTTGGAAATGAAATCTAGGTATGCGATACTTTTATTACCGGTACTTTATGATCTGATGGGTATCGATGCGGCGGGCGCGGAGCAGATGTTATGCACATGCATGTTTCCGCAGTTCCCCATGCATACATTTTATCGTACCTATCATTCAACTTTATACATTATATTTATATTCTGGTTATTATGTTAACTCTATTAATGAAATTTTATGAATAAATGGTGTTTTTCTACAAATTGTCGCATCTTGTTCATATTTGAAAAGTAACAATTGTAAAAACCGTATTTCACAAAAAAAATTTAAAAATTTTTGATATTTTTAATTATGCATTTATAAATACAAAGCTGTGTGTAAAAAGCAAGACTTTATCTGAATGCAAGTTAAGAGCAATTGCCAATTGCCAATTGCTATTGATAAACTTTATGCAAAAGACTCCTCTTAAAATTC
The DNA here is from genome assembly GCF_000390285.2 of Anoplophora glabripennis. Classification (NCBI taxonomy): domain Eukaryota; kingdom Metazoa; phylum Arthropoda; class Insecta; order Coleoptera; family Cerambycidae; genus Anoplophora; species Anoplophora glabripennis. The sequence goes on from NW_019417904.1 coordinate 10,014, forward strand.
AACAACCAGGTTTCATTTTTTTTCACCGTTTGCGAATCACCCTGTATATTAAAGTATACACTATTTTTTTATAATTTGTTATTTCAAAAAACGTCTCGAGTAATGCACGTGTTACAGCATACTGGATATTATTCTATTTTTTTAATTAACAATTTTGTCGTTTATAAGTTAATAAAATTAATTGAAAAATGTTGATAAAAATAAAATAAACAGTGTACCTGAACATAAATATTCCTTACTTTTTGAAAAATATATTACATAAGTTTATTTAAGTGCACGGTTTCAATGCAACGCCAGTGCAGCCAACTTAAATTTTTATTCAAAGGACCCCGCACAAATCTTATGGAAATTGGGTCCCGGTCAAATTTGCTGAATTTTTGATATGTGATAGAGTTCATCATACTGGTCAATTGTCTCAATGGCCACAAAGCTCAAAAATGGATAGTTCGGCCGGTACAGAGCTTTAAAGCTCCGAATATCCTCCACGGATTTATGTATATGCGCAGTGTGTATAGACTTTTGAAATAGCCTATTTCATTTTTTTTATTATCTAGGTTTATATTTTTGAGGTTGCTGAATTCAGATCTGTTGTTAGATTTTCAAAATTGACAGTTGGCAGCTGTCAAATAGCTGTCAATGTGCTATAATAAAGCCAAAAACTTGTTTTTTTATGTTTTATCTTTCTTTTTTTTTTAGTTCGATAAGTTCAAAGACGATATCAAATCAATAACAATGACTATCGGCAGCTGTCATTTAGCTGTCAACAATTCTTCAAAGTCCGGTAATAAAGTCAAAAAATTATTTTTTGTTTATAACTTCAAGTTTTTTAGATAAGTGAATATAAATATGATATAAAATTATGTAGTCATCAGCTTACAGCTGTCAACAAGCTGTCAACTAACTGTCAAAATGCAATAATAGAGCAAGTAACTTATTTTTTGTGCTTAACTTTGTGGATAAGAAATCAAACATGATATAAGTTTATGACATCACTTTTGAACTCAGTGATCTAAGCAACTTAAAGCTTTTTAAAAAAAGTAACTTTTTGACTCTATTATTGCATTTTGACAGTTAGTTGACAGCTTGTTGACAGCTGTAAGCTGATGACTACATAATTTTATATCATATTTATATTCACTTATCTAAAAAACTTGAAGTTATAAACAAAAAATAATTTTTTGACTTTATTACCGGACTTTGAAGAATTGTTGACAGCTAAATGACAGCTGCCGATAGTCATTGTTATTGATTTGATATCGTCTTTGAACTTATCGAACTAAAAAAAAAGAAAGATAAAACATAAAAAAACAAGTTTTTGGCTTTATTATAGCACATTGACAGCTATTTGACAGCTGCCAACTGTCAATTTTGAAAATCTAACAACAGATCTGAATTCAGCAACCTCAAAATTATAAACCTAGATAATAAAAAAAATGAAATAGGCTATTTCAAAAGTCTATACACACTGCGCATATACATAAATCCGTGGAGGATATTCGGAGCTTTAAAGCTCTGTACCGGCCAAACTATCCATTTTTGAGCTTTGTGGCCATTGAGACAATTGACCAGTATGATGAACTTTATCACATATCAAAAATTCAGCGAATTTGACCGGGACCCAATTTCCATAAGATTTGTGCGGGGTCCTTTAATTTTGTGTGAGCATGTTTTTTCTTAAAGATCTGAGCTAGCATGTTTTCCAAGCTTAATTTGAAGTAGCATGTTTTCCCAGCTCAATCTGAGGTAGCGTGTTTTCCACAAACAATTTTAGGTAGCAACTTTACCAAGGACAATTTTAGATAGCAGGTTTTTCAAGGTAAATTTGAGGTAGCATGTTTTTGTAGTAACACATCGACACATTCAAAGTAGATTACCTGTTAACGGGACAGTACTGGCATCACTCTGTTGCTGCTCCACTTCCATCATCCTCTGCCTTCGTTCTTCTCTTTCTTTATCCGCCTGTAACGACTGCCTTATAAGCTGAGCTACCTCACTGTTTTCTGGATCTCGTTCCCTTCCTATGCTAAACTTTACTAATCCTGAAGTATTTCTTAATACGCTGGCCGCATAAGCTTGGGTAACACCTACCAGACTTTTGCCATCAACCTCAATGATTTGATCGTTTACCTTTATTCTGCCATCTTTTGCAGCTGCTCCATTGGCGGTTATTGTTTTCACAAAAATACCTAAAATGATTAAAGTCAAAAAATATAATATGGCTGCATTTATCTGGTAATATGAAGTCAAAATTATACAACTAGGTTACATCTCAGATGATAGGCGGTTGCAAGGAGACAGATAGTAGTCCCAATTGTTTTCACAGGAATCATAAACAATACTAAAATATTTTACAGCGAGCCCTGGAATCAGTGCATGATGACGAACTACAAGGCGGATATTTTTAACAAAATAGACACAGCACATACTGCACCAAAATCTGTGAGATATCTGCAAGAATTTTAAGGTGGTACATTGATTACGGAAGAAGTTTGTGATCTGCACAAAATCCTGAGGCAAAAGTAATGGTGTACTTTTTTATCGGGTCATATCATAAATAACACAGACCCACAAAAAAAAAAGTTGAAAACACCAGAGACTAGACCCACCTATCCTTATGTATTTTGACGCGCTGAAACCGAATCCGGAGTCAAAATTGCTCCACCACCCTCCAGTTTTTTTTAAATTGCGAAATTTGAATATTTTCTGTTTTTTGGAGTAGTATTTCGCGATTTAAAAAAACTGGAGGGTGATGGAGCAATTTTGACTCTGGTCAGACGCAGACCAAAAAAAAAAAAAAATTTTAAAATACCAGAGACTAGACCCACCTATCCTTATGTATTTTGACGCGCTGAAACCGAATTCGGAGTCAAAATTGCTACATCACCCTCCAGTTTTTTTTGTTAATCGCAAAATTTGAAGATTTTCCGTGTTTTTGGGGTAGTTTTTGGCGATTTAAAAAAAACTGGAGGGTGATGGAGCAATTTTGACTCCGGATTCAGTTTCAGCGCAACAAAATACATAAGGATAGGTGAGTCTAGTCTCTGGTGTTTTCAAATTTTTTTTTTTTGTGGGTCTGTGTAATTAATATACAGGGTGTAAATGATAATTTTAGCCAATCTTTAATGGCATATTCTACCAATGAAAATAATCAAGTTTTGCCCTATAAAAATGTTTGATAGGACGCTTGCCTACGGAGATACAGGGTGTTAAAATCTTCATTTAAATTATTTTTCCTGTAACTTCACTGGCAAAAATTATTGAGTGATAAAATTTGGGGGATGACATTATTTTAATAGGGACTATTTTTTGATGGATAACTTATTTCAAAATATACTCCAGTGGTATAGTTATTGGGGGAGTAGGGAACCTTTTTTGAAAAAAAATCGTACGCCACCGGTTTTTTAAATAATTTTAAATGTTTTTAAAATGTACAATCAATTTGTGGCAATAAAGTATTCGTAAAATTTACTGGGCTTTAGATAATGGGCAAATCAAATAAAAAGATATTTAAGTACCTACGTTGCTACACTAGAACCGTTTTAAAATTGCCATTACATCACGAGTGTGTCCTAATATCAAAGACAGTCGTTGCGGGCGTGAATTCATTATTAAACATGCTAAAAAGAGATACAATGATGGTATAAATGTCTTCATAGTCTAATTTTAGACTGTAGTTCGATTAGCGCATTTAAAACAAAGAACTGACACTCTGATTAAAAATTTAACAGTTGTTCTGATTGCATCTTTGTTCTAACTGTTGTATATATTTTCTGAGCGTTGAAAGATCGATTTTTTGGCATATTTTCGTATTCAGTAATACCAGTATTAAAATTTGCGAAATATCCAGATTTGGGAATTGTCAAGATGACATTTCAATTATACAGGGTGATTGGGGATTAACCCCCAATATTCCAATGAGATGTGCAGGGGGCAAAAGCGAACAGAAAAGCCAAATAAACATATGGTCAAATATCAACAGTTACTGAGATAGCAATGAAAATATTTTTACATGAGTTAATTATTTTCATCTGACCAACGATGTTCATTGTGACAATTATTTACTCCATCACAAGTGAATTGAGCCTCATCAGTAAACATGATGTATTTGTAAAGTGTACGGTTTCCGTTTATTCAATTGCAAAAATACAACCGCAAATCATTATCACCTTCCTGCAGATTCTGGACGCGCTGAATATAGAACGGTTTTAAACCATTTTTGTGAATGATTTCCCATGCCGTAGTTTACTTCATTTGGAGACAGGTTGCAATAAAATATCAAATAATAACAAATTTCGCAATGAAGAGCTTTTCTTGCATCTCAGCAACCGCTGATATTTGACCATATGTTTATTAGGCTTTTCTGTTCACTTTTGCCCCCTGAACACCCCCTCACAATATTGGGACTTCCTCCCTGTATGAAAACAGTGACTAACTTGACTAGGATTTTTTGTCTTAGTTCATACGAATATTGCTTGTGACACAATGGAAAAGATACAGCGGTTTTAGTGTATTTACCATTTTTTATTGATTGCTAAATGTGTAACAATAAATTCAATACCTAATATTTTTTATAGATTTCAAAACATTACACAATTATCACAAGAAATGTTCAAAATATAAACAAAATAATTGAAATATTTTAAACTTTTAAATTTTTATAGGCCAAAAAAACTTGATTATTTTCATTGGTAAAATACGCCATTAAAGTTTGGCAAAACTTATCATTTACACCCTGTATTTAAAATTTGTCTCATCATACTTTCAACGTGAAATAGAAATTCTATAAACACTCATATCACTGATTTTGCGATTTCATTCATCTTATAAAAAAATTGCATTCAACAGTTTATCAAACAAACAAAAGATACTTTCTTGTAATTTAGACTATGATAATAATTCAAAATGTCTTAAAATTAAATAATAAAAAAATATTTCTCAATAAAAATTAAAAGAAATTATATATCAATAAAAAAAAATACATTTTCTTTTAAATTTACACTTGATCATTTAACTTTGTCTCTAACCTATTTTTTGCCAGTTGCAATACATTTATTGTAGCACTTTTTCAAAGGAAAAGATTTATTAAAACAAAATATAAATGTCAAAAAAATAGTTGTATGCTTGTTTAACAGTAGGCACATGATTTTTCAACAGTAATTCATTTTTCAGGTGAAAACAAAAATTCTTAATGGCATTTTCTGTAAAATTTCTTCCAAGGAAGTATGTTTGATGACATAGGGAGTATTCAAATAATACTATCCCAAGATATGAAATATCGTTATATAAGACAGACTAAATCATTTTCAATGTTAATAAATAACCTTATAGTTTTTTTATTTCAATATTGAGTGATGGTGAGATTTCATTTCCAAGTTTCTGTGTGAGAAAACATGTATATGAATGTCCATAGGGTTATGGTTTACTTTTTGTCTGGAGAAAATGATGCTATTGCAAGAAAACTATATCGGATGGATTATCCCAACTATTAAGAATAATTTAACTAGCTCGTGTAAACGCTGCAAATCTAAGCTAATTAATGGTGTAAAGTGTAAAAACTGTGAGAGTAGTTATCACAACAGTTGTGCAAAAATTTCCCCAAATGTAAAGTTTGTGGATGACAAAAATTTTATAAAATGTTGTGAAGACAATTTCTGATAGCGACATTGCGTTCTACAATGCTTTGGAGGAATGGGCGAGTGTTCATCCCCAAACCGACAAAAAACTCGATGTTCAAATGTTCGTGTACATCATTAAACAAAAAGACACTTTAATTGATGAATTGCGGGATAAAATTAAATTGTTGCACGATCAAATTCAATTGCTGGGAAAAGTAACAGAAACAACAAAAAAAACGTGGCACCTCCAACACAAAACCAAGCGACAGATAATTCGGCAAAAACGATATTTGAGAAAAAACCGCCAAAGCCAAATAAACATGAGGCCAGTGCTTCCAATATAAATAAAGAGGTTAAAAAACAAATTTCCCACAAAAACGTATCAGCTGAATTATTGAAAGTACAGAGCGATCTTAAATTACATGAAATATCCAAGGAACTGCGCCCCATCATCTCCTAAGGCGCAAATGACAAAGAATGGAAATAATGAATGGGAAGAAATCACCTATAAACGAAAACCATTTAAACCAAGGAAGATGGTGGTAGGGAATAACAAGCAAACCAATATAAAGGGAGTGAGGAAACATGTGCAATTACATGTGTGCAGAATTGCCCCAGAAACATCTACAACTGACCTAGAAAATCTACTAATAGACGCCTTTCCCGAAGTAAATTGCGAGACGGTAACACCAAAGCAACCAAGCATTTATGCATCCTTCAAAGTTACAATTTACGAAGACAACTTCAGGAAAGCCATGGAACAAGACAATGGACAAGACTTTTGATCTACATCCGAAGGTGGGATGGCCCACTCGTGTCACCGATTTAACTTCCACAATTATTGATCAAGTCTTTTCGAATGTAAAAGATGAGAGCTTAGCATGCGTCATTGACAATGTCATTTCCGATCACAGAACGGTGCTTTTTCAAATACTCCCAGAAGATATACATGACGATTCACTCTCCTTCCATCTCTCAAGAAAATTTTGTGAAATGTCTATTAATAACTTTAATTTAGCCTTAAGTAAGGAACAGTGGTGTGAAATCTATAATACGAAATCTATAGACGAAGCTTATCATCATGTTCATGATATATTTATGTATTATTTTAATATCTATTTTCCATTAAAAAAATACAAACATAAAAACGGTGGGTAAATAATGAGGTAAAAACATCAAGCACGAAACTAAAAAACCTATATAACTTAAAAAAAGCATACCCAGAATTGACAAACTTATACAATTGCGCAAAAAAAGAGCACACAGGGTTGGTGGAGAATATAAAAAAACAATTTTATCAAAATAAAATAGTTTATTCAGAAAACCCTGCGAAAACGGCGTGGAATGTGATTTCATCTAAAACTAAACAAAAAACAAACAAAAACATTGATGTGATGATTGGAACTTCACTAGGTGAGAATCCCAAGATAGTAGCCACAGCATTTAATGATTTCGTTATAAATACGCCCTTGACTATAGCACAAAAAATTACGAATAATGCCAGAGATTTTGTATGTGACACAATTAACCCAAATTCGATTTTCCTCGAACCTTTTGACATAAAGGAATTGTACTGTTTATTACAAGAGAAGTTAAAAAACAAGCATTCGTCTGGGCCAGATGAAGTACCTTTAAGTCTAATAAAAAAGTGTTTATACTCCATAATTCAACCATTGACTTTTCTGATAAATCTGTCATTTAATACGGGAGCTTTTCCAAAAAAATTAAAAACAGGCAAAGTACCCATTTATAAAAAAGGCGACCCAAGTTATGGACAATTATAGACCTGTTACTATTCTACCTAGCTTTTCAAAAATATTTGAGTACTCATATTTAGAGAGACTGTTAAAATTTTTTGATAAATATAATGTTATTACAAGCAGCCAGCAGGGATTTCGACCCACGAGGTCGACCAATACAGCGATATATGCTTTTTATCAAAAACTAGTGACCTGCATTGAAGCAGGAGAATGTCCTGTAGGGATTTTTTGGGACTTGAGCAAGGCCTTTGATTGTATCGACCACAAAAAACTACTGATAAAATTATACTCATATGGTATCAGAGGATTCGCATACAACTGGATTGAATCATTTTTAATAAATCGGAAACAATTTGTTAGTCTCTCACATACAAATAATAATTTTCAATATAAGATCAATTCAGAGGATAATTATATAGGTACAGGAGTCCCCCAAGGGTCAGTTATTAGTCCTCATCTTTACCTGATATACACTAACGAGCTAGAGAAGGTGATATCAAGTGAAGCTTCTCTAGTAATGTATGCAGACGACACCACACGAAATTTTTAGGTATTGTTATTGACGAGTGTTTAAGCTGGACGACGCATTGTGCAAACCTAACTACAAAACTAAATTCGGTGTGTTATTTATTTAGAAATATTAAATCGGTCTTATCTAAAGAACAACTAATATGTTTATACCATGTGCAGGTAGGATCACGACTGGGTTATGGAGTAATCTTCTGGGGTAACTCCTCCCTGGCTTCGGATGTGTTTATAACACAAAAAAGAATTTTAAGATGTGTAGCTGACGTTCCTAGATATTATGTAGGGATATATTTAAAAGTTGTAAGATTCTAACGCTTACTGGAGTTTTTATTTATGAATTGTGTATACATGTTTTTAAGAATATTGGTGACTATAAATTAATTAAAGATGTTCATAATGTGAATACTAGTCAAAAAAATGAATTTTATTTACCATTTTGTAAATATACTGTATCTCGCAATAGGCTTATTTTCGAACTTTTTTTTATGAGATAATATGAAAGACTACGTTATTTGTATTCGATAGATATCAAATACTATAAGAAATTCGGCCTGCATCACATCGAAAATAATTGGCTGTGAGTGGAGCGAGAGTGACTAGTGATAGTGTGGACAAATAACAGCAACATTAGACATTAGATTATCTCATAATGGATAAAACGCATTACAAATACTGTGTTGTGCCCAAATGTCAAAGTACAACAAAGACTACTCCTAATAAAGTTCTTATTTGTTTATCAGCTGATTTGAAACTTCGCAGACAATGGAAAACAGCTATGAAGAGAGAACATTTTTTGGACGACAAAACAGTAAAATTCGTTTGCGAAGATCATTTTAACGTAAGTTCAATTTATAATTATTTACGTAAACTAATTTTTTACATCTTATTCTACAGCTTGAAGAAGACGTGGAAATTATATGTATTTTAAAATGATGCCAAATGTCCCAATAAAATTCAAACAGGGCACTATACCACACAAATTTGATTGCCAAAATAACACAACAGGAACACGCGAATAATAATAAATATATACAAGCAAATATTAAACCTATTTTTCTGTCTAAAAGTGTTCAGTGTAGTATTACAAAAACAAATAACTTGAGTACGGATTCATCGTGCGTGCATTCATCAAGTGGTAGCTGGGAAGAAACAAAATCTTCAAGTTTGTCTTTAAGTGGGACGTCTCGGGGTTCTTCCTTCACTTCAGATGATTTAAATATAGATATGCACCAAGTTAGAAAAATTTCAGTTTTTCATATTGAAAGGGACCCAAAACTTTATATAGGAATATTGCCGCAGTCCCTTTTTATAATAGAAATGTTATGTTCACAATGTAACTTAACTAAAACGGATATATACGTTACATTAAAAAAAATTAAAGCAAATATGTCATACGCAACTTTAGCTGATGATTTTGGAATTTCTGCTACCCAAGTGTGTAATATTATACAAAAATCTATACCTCGACTACCGGCCCACCCAAAAAGTTTTACAAAATGGAGAAGTTTGAAGGAAACTACAAAATTCTACCTATACCGTTTAGATAGATACAAAAAGGTGCAAATCATTATTGATTGCTTCGAAGTTTCAATTAAAAAACCTGGTAATCCTATACTTCAGGCCCTTTCTTGGTCCGACTACAAAAAATCAAATACAATGAAGTATCTTATTGGTTGTGCACCAGATGGTATGGTAACTTACATATCTCAAGGATATGGAGGAAGGGCTACGGACAAAATGATAGTGGAAGAAAGTGGTATATTAAATTTACTGGAAAATGGAGCTCATATCATGGCAGATCGTGGATTTAAACACCTAGAGGAACTAGTCGCTCAAAATGGTAATCACTTGGTTAGGCCCCCATCGGTATCATCGAATGTAAAATGTACAAAGCAAGAAATAAAAGCATCGAAACAAATTGCAAGTCTGCGAATTCATGTTGAACGCGTAATATCAAGAATAAGGGAATATAAAATTTTACAACCACATGCCTCTATACATTTAAGTTTAGTAAAATATTTAGATATGATAGTAAATATTGTTTGTGGACTATTGAATATACAGGATTATTTAATAAAAAATGTCATATAAGTTAACTATATAAAAAGTGTATATTTACAGATATATGTATAGAATCGAATAAAAAATAAACTTATTATTAGTTAATTTAAGAGCTATAATTTATTATATACTTCAGGCCCTTTCTTGGTCCGACTACAAAAAATCAAATACAATGAAGTATCTTATTGGTTGTGCACCAGATGGTATGGTAACTTACATATACTTATACAACAAAGAGGGCATCTTTTATTTTTGTCAAATGCATCTGTAACTGTACTTGATACATAAACTTTAATTTTACATCTCCATCTTTATCAATATAATTTTGCACGATCTTTTCGCTTCTAGGACATTTTATTTCCACTATAACATTATTATTTATAGCGTCAGGACTGGCTCCTACAATAGGGCATTCTTTACATAAAAATATACCAGCCTTCTTGTATTTTTGTTTAGTGTTTTCTAATAAGACTTTTAGTACCCCTCTTTCTAATCGCAAACCCCGTTCCATATCCGAAGTTTGCAATACTTTCGCACCAAAAATTTTTTCTATTAAAGTCCCGTCCATAGTTTTGCATTTAATGGCATCGTACACTCCTCTAGAAGCGGTAACTCGCCCATACCTCATTTCGTGCCATAAACTATTATTGCTTTGCCCTCGTGTTTTTTTCTATCTTTCCAGCTAATTTTTCGTCAAACAGGCACTGCAAATTCTAAAAATTTGTGAGCATTATTACTGTCAAGTGCCTCCTCTTTAAACTTTAAGACTAAGTTGTGAAGTGATAAACTTTGATATGAGGAAGGTCGCTCATATCTCAATAAAATGTTGCATAATTTTCAATTCTTGGCCTTTTGCAAATATTCCTCAAATACTTGAGTAGATTCAGGAACAGAAGGTCTGATAACAAAATCGCTTACAGTGATAACTTTTTTGTAGTAATACTGCTTGCTAAAATGGATTTTTTCCAGTAACATATTTTTTCTGTTGGAGAGGGTTCTTCGCTACGGCGGTGTAGCCACATTAAAAATGCCACTGCGTGTTTGCAACCACCTTGAGAAGACGCATAATCAGAGCACTGGATTTTCACAACAGTACTATTTTTCTCATCAATAATGCCCTCTACATTATAACTTTTGGATTTTACTTTATGTTCTGGGGTTACTTTGCATTTTAATTAACAGGTGTTATTTGTCCTTTTTACTTGGACGTAACCCACGGCATTGTCTCCGTATTCCTTTCGCCCAGATCTTAAAAATAAAAAAACAATCTATACTTATCTGATTACAAATTTTATGACACTTGTATATTACAGAGTAAGTGTAGTACTAAGTGTATTACTTACCTCTGCAGCTTAATTCCTCTCATTTCTGCACTAATAAAGTCTTTGTTACAGTTAAAATACTCCATAACCATTATAATGTCTATTGCCGGCAAATTGGTCGAATCGGCTATTGTAAAGTCTTTTTCAAGTGAAAAACTCACTGTTTAAATTAACTAACGCACATTCTCGTCCACACCCGAGATAAGTAGCCGTACTAAGCGACAAGCGTGGTCTCTTGGAAAACAAAATTTTTAGTGCCTGTCGCATAGACACGGGCGGGCGAAGAAAGTGTTGACGTCACGCAGTCCCAGCCGGGTCTCTACTATGTCCTCAATTTATGACCGCAATATTTTTTTTTTAATGCAAATTTCTTGTGGTACACGTATTGTTAAGATATTTATTACACATTTTTAATAAAAATAGGGAAAAATAAAATTTTCGTGAATTTCTCCAAACTATTTAAGGGAGATAAAATATATAAATTATTTTAAATGTAAACTAAAAAAGTACCTTGTCGACAGACGCTTTTATGGCATAAATTAATTCTATGTTCAAGACTAAACTGGTGACAGGAGTGTTTCCAATTTTTATTGTTATTGTTAGGGTTACTTTTAATGTAATTTTAATTTAATACCTATGTTGTATTTAGAACTGATATTCCTATACAGTTATTGTAATTGTCTAACGAAAAAAAAATTATTATCATTATTATCATTATTATCATTATGATCATTATGATCATTATGCTGCTACTGTAAATTTTTGGTACAAACCTAATTTTTCCAGTCCTGCATCTGCGCCCACCCCCATTCCAATAATACTTAAACCAAGACCTTCTGGACCTTTTACTAGTTCAACTGGAAATACATCCATTTTCTCCACTCGTTTTTCTAACTCATATTCCGCAGAAGCCGCAACAGGATCCACGTCTTCATTCCTTCTATCATATTCTTTTATACTAAATGTAGAATAAACTTTCATGGGTTCCACTGAAAAACACACTTTACTTGGTGGTTTTGGAATGTATGTGGGAAATTCAAGATCATCATCATCTTCCTCTGGAGGTAAACCTGGAACTTCCATCCAGAAGTGCCCATCTTCATAATAATGTACACCATGTTCAATGCCTACTACTTGTATTGGCTTTGGAGTAAATCCATTATCTTGGTTAAGTTCCGGATTATTTCCTTCTGATATACTTGTTGAATCTGTAAATAAAAATGAAATAATTTTGTTGTGGAATGGTATAAACATTATGCATTTGCACTAGTAAAATAATTAATCAGTGGCCAATGCACCAATTTTTCTAAGCCCATACATGCATAAAACCTAATAACATGCACTATATTTGAATGCATGCGACATAAACTAACAATTTAAATACAAACCTATCAAGCCTGAATCAGTTGCTGATACGCTGCATTCAACCTTAGAGCCATCTTCTTCATCTCGGGTAGATATATCTAAACTTGAAGTGGACTCATAATACTGAGAAAGAGGTTCAATATCCTTTATGGCATTATCCTGATTTTCTATAAAACTTTGAGACAAAGGTTCATTGAGTTCAATTATAGGTTCATTTACTGATTCTTCTTGAAGGGAAGGGGGACCCAGACTGTCATTCAAAGATATTGGCCCTGAAGAATCATGCATAGACGCAGTAATAGAATCTTGTAGAAGTGAACTAGATGCATTTGGCTGCCATTTATCAGGTTTAGTATCTGTCGGGTGTAGCAGTCTGGTAACTTCTTGTGCTTCTTCATCTGATAATATATCGGATCTATTAACATTTAAAATTAGTATTAGAGGAAATTAATACTCTTAAATGCATAATTTTCTTTTTTAATGTTCAAAATGTCAAAAATGAAGAAATTTATTCATCCAAATATAATTTTTATTTTTTCGTCTGTAAAATACACACATAAAGTAATATTTAACATAAAAAAAATTAAATCTAAATATGATATAAGATATGCCTGTTAAGAGTTTTCTCCTATCATTTTAATTTTAAACAATAATGATTTCTTGATGTTTTTATAATTTTACCATTCCGTTACAAATAAATTGTAAATATGTATGAAACAATATTTTTTATGTGACAAATAAATAATTAAACAATTTATTGTTAAATGAATTGCATTATAAAAATACCTTTCAAATTATATTTAAATTGTTTTAGCTAAGTTAATGTGAGTAAAGCTCATTCAAGAAGCATCTCTTGCTTTGAGAATTTTCAAATTTTGGAAACAATTATAGGCCTTTTTTCGCGAGTGAAGTCGTATGTTGTAGTATGTGTAGTATGAGTGAAAGAAGAGATTTAAACTACCATATGACAATTAAGATCAAAAGAGATAGAAATAGTAACTACAAGTCAGATATTCAGCAATATTCAGTCACGAATAATAATAGCCTTATGTTACTATTTTTTTAAGCAGTATGTATTTAATTTGTGAATCTCAGTGTCAAGACCTTTGACATTAGCCTAGTTTAGCTAAACTATACTGCCATCACTATGTACAGTAAAAATGAATGCATTTAGAAAAGTTAACACAGGTATGTAAAGACATACAGTATGTTTCCACTCTTTTTTCTTACTCAACTATTTCAGCAGTGAATCATTACAACACATATTAAAGTAATCTAAAATAAATAAAAGAGTAACAAAATTAAATGTGAATAATTTAAATTTAAGCAGAATCCCATGTTCCAAACACGCAGTTGAAATGGCATTCCAATACGGGGAACCACAATGATGTGAAATCTGTGGACATTCCTTATTTTGTTCCTGCATTTTTTGACATTTACGCGAAATTTTGACATCAAACATGAATTTGAAAGTTTTCTTGCAAAATGTACTTTTCTGTTCCAAAGAACACATATTTAGGTGTCCCTGTATACTGTTAAGGAAATTTTATTACATTTTACAAGTTGTTTATGAACGAATTTACAATACAGTTGTTTTTTTATATGTATATTCAAACGAAAGACTGCAATAATAATTAGCTATTGGCAGATGTAGATGCTTCTGCAGTCATTTTAAACAACATGAAACTGGTATATTATTTATTATGTATCACCACTTACAATAATATTAAACTACATATACTATAACAATATTCAAAATTGTATACCTATATATCCACTGCCACTCATCTCCCGATCTTCCACCAGTACTCGACCGCATACGCGCGCTCGACCGTTTTTTAAGAATGTTTGAAAGGGTTTTTCACGTATTTTGCATTTTATCCGAATATCAGAATATATGTTTTGTAGTATTATACTTCTACTTTCAAAATCCGGCCGAAAAATTAAAATTGGATCACCTACAACGCATCCAGACTCTTTGCAAAATGGTGCGCCAAAAAATTCAAATTACAATAATTGTGCCAAAACTAATGGTCTGACAGTGCCTGCTTTGTGCAAACTTAAAGTACATATAATTCACTACTTTTGTGCCGAGCTCTACAACTTAAAAAATGGCGGAGTAATAAATTCTTTAAAAACCGTTAAATTTTCCGATTTTACCTGGTTTTTTTCATTGCTAATTATCCGATCGGATTGATCGACATCTTATTTTATTTGTATTCTGATTTTCTATAAACCCAAAATAAAGCGTTTTTTTGCATAAAAATGTAATTAAAATTAATTAATGGTAAATTGGAGTAGGAAACATATAAGCATACCTATATTTATTCAGACTGTCTTTTATATGATGGCACAGTCCTTTTGCTACTAGTATTTTTGTCATAAACAAAACCACTATTGATTGGCCTAATAAAACAAATCTAAAGAATTATTTAAAACAACTTATTTTCTAAAAATGTTAAAATACACACGCAAAAATTGATTTCTTACCTATTTTTTTTCTCCAGAATTCTATTTGGTGCAGGGAGCAGGTTCCAATATGAAAAAAATAGAGATACTATACTATATTACTTATAATACATTACTTATACTATTATACTACATAAATATAAGGTGTGATTCCAAAGTTGTCATATTTTTTGACAGCGTGTAGAACTACTCAAAACTATTTTTTTTTTTTTTTTTTCATATAAAAACTTCAAAATAAGGCAGCTATAGACTTCCATAGTTGTAAAAAAATTTAAACCGGGACTTGCAAAGAACCTAATGGATATCACTTTTTTTTATTTTATGTATGTTATTAATTTATGAACAGTTACAAATTTGGAAGCCAATGTTTAGGGGTGGTATGAGCGTTTTAATTCTTGTAATTCCTTTTTATGGAGTTAGATGAAAAATTTAGTATTTAAAACACCAATTAAGAGAAGTGACGAAGCTAATACAACTAGGGAAAAACCTTTATCCCTATCATGTGCATGACAAACTCTTAGGTATGTCATGCCCAACTTTGTGATATGACTGGCATCCATTTTGAACTTATCTTTAAATTCAAGGCATAACCGGTATAAATTGTTATTTTCAAAATCAATATGGTACGATTTTTATTTGCAAGTTATTTGGAAGATGGTATTTCAAAAAATGTTAATTTATGAATTTTAAGTGCTATAAAAATAGGCATCAACTTAGGAATCACAATTCGTTTCCTAAAGTGTACATAAACTCTTGTCTGTGCCGCCTCTGGGTAGCTATCGAATATACATTGTTAGACGTCCACACCACAGGCTTATCACTGTTGCCAGTTATTACCTACGATCTATAATATAAGTATTGTTTTCAGCCAAATGTATGAAACTAGTGGCAGACAGCGAATTTGCAATGAAAGGTAATTTTGTAAAGACAGATTGCTTTTGTATAATTTTGCAACATATTATTTTAAAGTCAGCATTTTTTTTCAGATATCAACACCCATGAAGAATGAACATCACATAAAAAATTTTTCGAGAAAGATCAGTTAGGTCCTATTCCTTAATATAAAATGTTCAGAAACAAATCAAGAGTAACTTTCTTGGATGAAAATAAACTGATTTGAATCAAGTTATTTTGATACAATTTTGCTTCCTCAAAAAATAACGGATCATTAAAAAAATTCTCCATTTTTAAGTAACATTTTAAGGAAGCAAAATTATACCTAAGTACTTGACCTAAACCAGTTTATCTCTCTCAGAAACTTACCTGTACCAAATTTCAGTGCAATACATTGATTTAAAAAAAGTATTTTTGACATCCTATGGCTCTAAAACAAAACATTCTGTATTTAATATGGTATGCCTCTAGATGAGGTATCGCCTTCTTGTAAACTTTGTTACTATTGATTTTTCGAGAAAATATAATTCTTGACAAAGCTTTACTTATTTTGAGATACCTACCATGAACTTCAAACTTGTGACAAAAAATTTTTAAAAATCAAAAAATTTGAAAATGTCATCCTCGGTTTTTTAAATTTTTATAAAAAAATGTATTTAATAGAACTTATCAGAACAGAAAAATTCAGGGTCTCCATATTCTCTAAATTTTAATATTTTTAGGGCATTTTATTACTTCATGTTCATGTGATGAGAATCTAAAAGTTAAAAAAATATAACTTCAAAAAAGATAATTTTGCTGATACCCATATTAGTCTTGATGTCACAATTTTATTTAGTATATAAGTTACATAACACAAATATCCCTATAATCGAGTTGCTCACTCTGCTGTGACTGCGTGTTATTGTTACTTTTGGAGCCTTATATCTCAAAAATGGCACAACAAGCATAATAAACAAATAAGTCATTTCTGTTAGAAAATATTTAACAATTCAGAATCCTACATAAAGCTCAAATTATTCTCGTTAACATAAAAATTACAGTACGAATCAGGCTAAAAATCTCCACAGAAATAATTTTATCAAAAAGTGTAATTTAATAGTCTCATCACTTGAATAAAAAAAAAAAACAAAAAACGACTATGTATTATTGCAAAAATATACATTTTTTTAATTCAACACTAAGCTTAAAACACAGGCCCAACAACATAGACTTTAACAAAGGATTTTGGTGCACTGAATTTGAATCCGAGGTCCAAATTTCTCAATTGGCTCTGGTTTTCGAGATATGCTAACCTAAAAGTACCAAAATCACAATTTTATAAGAAGAACAACGGTATGCGATTTTAGTTGAGCTTCCTATTAATGGCCGGTGCATAGTCTAACACGATGCAACTTCCAAAATCGTTTCTTTTTACATTTTTTTTTTTAATAGCCAGTTAAAGTAAAATAAAAAATACAGGTCTAGTCTTTAATCAGTTATTTTATTTTATGGTAATAGCTGAAAAAGTGGCAAACATCCCATTGCTGTGAATCACCCAATATTCTTCACTGAAAAGTGATGTTTTGTTTTTAACTCTGTATATAAGATTCTCAGTTTTAAAACTACTTCGTTGATTCTTTATCAAGGTAAGTTTGACATTTTCAAATGATTTGAACGCCTTGTATATTTTGTCACAATAAGAAAGTTTACAGGGGAGCAGTATTTTAAAGTTATATGAAAAAATGTTGTTTTCCATTGCCACATTCAGAAGATTAGATTTTGGTAGGTGTGATTCTGTTATAAAGCATATTGCCAACCTTATCAGAACACAGTACCAGATGGCTTAAAATGCAATACAAATATTTTAAGGTGATAAGCCTCGACAAGTTTGTTTGCTATATAAAATTAAAACTTCAAAATTGTGATTGTAATCCGTTTCTAATACATAACTTTTAAACAACACCATATTAAATTTAAATTAACTTTTATCTTGTAAGATCTAACACACACATTCATTATACACATGCACCTCTCACACAAGATGGTGCATAAAGCTATTGAAAAAATAGAAAAAGGTATTCTTTTGGGGAAATTGGTTGAAACTGAAAAACATTTTTGTAGTTACAAGAATATGGTGTATAAAACTCCGTGGGTGAAAGGAGTCTATTAATATTTCATTCAAAAAATTGTTCGCAAGTGAATCATTTTAAATGTTAACATTTTTTAAATCTGTGATATAATCCGGATATCATCACAAAAGGAAAAAAATACATTTTGTTTCCTAAACACCGACAGCACAGATATTCTGTTTATGTGCTTTTCCTATTTGCTGACTGTGAATTAATTTTGAGGGGTTTACCATAGATAGCGTCACTTATGCTATATCGCATCAGCACTTCTGTAACTATATTCATATCAAAGCTCTGTCATTGGTCTTGACTTTTTATTGGGTCATTTTGCTGAAGTGTTAACAACATATTTATTTTCCACAAATAATTACTATTTGTGGAAAATTTTACTTTTCCCATTTAATTAAAAGAAAAGTACTGCTAAAAGTCATCGAATGCTGTTGGAAACTTACGGTGAAATGGGATATTTTATCCCATCCGCCAAGTTCATCTGATATTGCTTCATCCGATTACTAATTGTTCCGATTCACGGAACATGGCCTGGCTAAGCAACACTTCCAATCATATGAACATACAAAAAATTGGATTGATTGCTGGGTAGCACCGAAAGATGAGTTGTTTATTCAACGCAGAATCTATATGCTGCCAGAAAGATGGAAAAAAAGTAGCGGCTACCGATAGATATTTTGAAAAATAATAATGCATACAATTTTTCACAATAAAGTATCAAATTTACCAAAAAAAATCCATCAAAATTAATTCACACTCCTAGTTCTTTTAAAATTTATGTGATTCAGAATAATTTCATTCAAGGTTTTCATTTTTAACTAAGCAATAAAATATTAAGGCACTTACTTGCTGCTTAATAGATTTTCAGCTTCATCTGGAGTCATTGCATCAGCTTCAGGTACTTTTTTAATGCATACACTATCCTGATCATTGTCACTAGCATCCACATATTCAACATCATTTAAATCTAAAATATTGGCCTCAGATTTTTGGAAGTCCGTCGATCGAGCACTCCCGTCTGAGGACTGTAAAACTTCACGAGTCATAATGAAAGGTTCTGATTTTCTTGCTTCATGAACATCGGAATTCTCGTGACTTATCTTATCGTCTTTTTTTAAACAATTCTGACAGTTTTTTTCATAACTATCTTGACTTTCTAATTCGGCAAGCACTGAATTTGTAATTACATTAGTGTGGTTGTGATACATAATATCTGAATCGATAGACTTTTGAGGTATAACAGTGACTTGAGATATGTCGGAGTCTGTTGAAGTGACAGATTTTTGTTGGCAAAGTGATTTACAGGGAACAGCATATTGAGAAAATTCGTCTTCGTTAGAAGAAACAGAATGTTGCTTGATATTTTGCTGTTTATGAGGTACTGCATATTGAATTACATCAGAATCAGTTGATGGAAGAGATGTTTTATCACTAGGTTGACTAGATTTATTAGGGACTGCATAAAGTGCCTCTATTTGTTCTGGAGTTAACTTAGTTAAATTTGATTCAGAAAAAAATGAATTTTCTTTGTACTGATTTATGTCTTCAGGAGAATTTGTGTATTCTAAAGCTTTATTTTCATTAACAGGAAAATCATAAATAGATTCTTCATGAGGTTTTAATTTTGCTTCTATTTTCGGGGAAGGTTCATTA
The DNA here is from genome assembly GCF_000390285.2 of Anoplophora glabripennis. NCBI lineage: Eukaryota > Metazoa > Arthropoda > Insecta > Coleoptera > Cerambycidae > Anoplophora > Anoplophora glabripennis. The sequence goes on from NW_019417904.1 coordinate 29,801, forward strand.
AATCCTCCCTCATCTGATACTGTGGTACTAACAACGGAAGGAGGGCGACTACCTAAACCAGCAGCAGGAATGTTTACTGAAATACTGGAAACTTTTGTTCTTCTTGGCACAATTTCTTCAGTCTTATCGTATTTTCGAATTTCGTTAGAATCTGAAATAAAAAAATTGACGTGGATTATCACAGAAATAAATGTTAATAATAACTATGTAAATGTACGTCATTAACATAACAAAAAAAATGAAGTTCAAATATATTTTTGAATTGCATTCTAAGAACGCGCATATTTGGTAACTACTTATAATTTCCTCAAATTCGCAAATCCTAATCCCCAATATTTGGAAACTTGTATTAGCAACTTTTTTTCCAGGATCTGATATTATTTTACACCCTCCAAACGCCTTCATATCAATTTCAATTAAATTTCATACATAAATTATCACCGAATGAATTTTTTATGAAGAAAATTATTTTTCAACTTTAATATAAAGATGATTTATCTTATTTCAAGTTAATGCACAAAGAAGTATTATTCAACTATTCAAACATTAATTTATTGTAAAATTATTTTCAAATTAAAATTCTTAACTTTATAAACTTCACCCAGTTCCTCAAAGAGGAGAGGGATGGTTCTAAAAAATCTAATTGCAGTGAACACATAAGTAATTCTACGGTAAATTTAATTAACTTATTATACCACTTCTAAGACCAACAGGTTTTCAAGACATACCACAAAGTTACACTTTTTTAAATGGAATTCGTCAAAAAAACTTTTTTATCTGGTTTCATAAACATAGGCAAACGGAAAATGTTAGGTCCAACTTTAATAACAGTCTATTAGTTACAAATTATCGAAAAAGATCCCTATAATCATGTTTCCGAAAACCTTACAATTTCGAGATAAAGTGTGTTCAAAATTAATGAAAAGATATGGATTATTTTAAGTTATAAAAGACAATTGAGGACGAACGTCTGCAGGACAGCTGTACACATGCGGCAATGATGCGGTTCTAAAATACATAAATTTTAATGGAACTATACATAAACCCATCCAGCATCCTTGCAGTACCGCATGCCCATCCTGCGTGTATTTTTTCACAATAATGAAACTAAAACAACTTCGTAAACATTTTCTTAATGCCATACATAAGTACTTCTAGTTTTTTTAAGTAGTTAGTAAGTTTTTTTTCTGGCATACATGTACATAGAGAACCTCATTCGCATACATATATTTTTAAATAATGGTACAATTTACTATGTAGTACCAATCATTAAAAGTTTTTTACTAAAGAATTAGGAATTAAAATCAACCTTAAAATTTGTACATCAAAGCCAAGTTTGTACAACTTTTCTTTAAAATTGAACAGAAAATACTATTTTAACATATACATATACCATTTCACTATTCGTATAAACCAGGGGTGCTCAAACAGTGGATCGCAATCGACCGATCGCGCCATTATTCTATGGCTAGAAATTGGCCTCAATGATTTGGGATCGAGGGGGATTATCCCTCTTTATCCTGCCTCATCTCGTGT
>NW_019417905.1:2284-19557 GCF_000390285.2 Anoplophora glabripennis
AGCGTTGCCAAGTTCACATCATAATGTGTGGTTCACATTTACTGTTAAACGTATTCAAGTAAATAAAGGAGCATGCTGCATTTTATTATAAATAATTTTAACAATTGTATTAACTTAGTGCAGAATGTTTTAACAAGCCTGACTTCTCGAAGTCAACTTTCGTTAAAAGAAAATAAATAAAGCAGAGGTAGTTACCTGTTTGTAGGCACACCGTATTTTATCAAATAAAAAAGTCGGCACACTACTAAATACCAGAATATACAAAATGCACTACACACGGTTACAAAACCATTAACAATTTAAAGCGTTTATTCAAATCTACCACCGTCCATATCTCCCGCATTTTTCCAACTGCATCTGTCATACCATACGGCTGAGCGAACGTGCAGGACATCGACAAAATGACTTAAATGTGATAGAGGCTGTTTTAAATTTAGTCGAGGAGCAGCCTACTATTTCCACAAGAACCAAAGTTTGGCGGATATTGCGCGAGAATTCACTCAACCCGTACCATTTTCAAAAAGTTCAAGCTTTAGAATCAGCTGATTTCCCCAATCGTCTTGAATTTTGCAGTTGCAGCTAAATCTAGCAGACGCTAACTTTATTTTGATTTTTAAAACAAAATGCGATGGACGGATGAACGTTGTTTTACTCGTGCTGACATTTTAAACAGGTAAAAAACATATTACTTTCTCAAAAACAATAAGTACCTACCTAGGTTACACCAGTTTATATTTACACTAAAGTTTACATTTCTTATGTAAACTTTGGTTATACGCAACTGCATATTGAATAATAAATTGAAATACTAAAACTGTGTATTATTTAACATAAAAAGTAGCTATAAAAATTAAAACATTTTACAGCCATTTAAACATTTAATTTGTTGATAACAATTAAACTCACCACTTTCATGCTTTGCGACCAAGTTTTTTGGATTCAGGAGCTCAAAATACTATGAATAAGTTGTTTGCAGCCGTGGCACTCTGTTGGCCACGGCACCCTATCTGGCTCCTAGGCTATGCACACGTACATATGCAAATTAAAAGTGGGTCAAATAGAGAGGTTATTGACCTGATATAGGTTGGCCTAGGTCGGAAACACGTACCGAGTTGTTTATTGGTCTCCGTCCGATTATATTTTTATCTTCTATTACTTACAGTCAATATTTAAATACTACATACATTTCACCCTCTCTTTATAATTTATCTAGTGAGTGTTGGTTTTTTATGTTATTATTTCTGTAATGAAATTGAAATGGTTGTGAAATGAAATTTAAATTACTTGAACTCTTGGAATTTTGTAACTTTAATATTAAATTTTATTTAAAGTGAAACAGAGCTAATTTCTTTGCAGCCATAATAGTCACATTTGGTCAGATGAAAACCCGCACACTACTCGTCGCCGTCGGTTTAGCTTTCAGAGGGGGTTCGGTGTCAATGTATGGGCAGGAGTATAGCGATCGTTTAATTTGGCCGCATTTTCTACCTGAACATCTGAATGGGCCGTGTTACTTAGGCTTACAGCAAATTATAAAATTAACGTTATGATGTTAATAAAAACTGATTTTTGGCAAGGCACGCTCAAACCTCCTCGAAGTTCTTGCTGGGCAACAATAACAATTTAATGTGTTGATTGCATAATTATAAAAAATAATTTATAGCATTTTAAATTATTATTGGCTGACGTGAGCAAACCGTTTATTTATTGCCTTTATATGTGCGAAAATATATAAATATGGCAACGTTGCATTTAGGGCGCGTTGTTCATATCGTAGCCGTGCTCACATTCTGAATAACCGACTAACGTCAGCCGGTCAGTAACAGCCTGAATAGGGGGTTAAATAATGATTTGAAAATATTTTTTTTCTGCTTAAATATGAATTTAATTTTTTTTTATCAGGCCATCGTATTATACTCATTTTTCTCTATCTGCTCTTAAAATTAATGACATTATGACTGAATCACCCTGTATAACGTAATTACAAATTGAAAAAATTGGAAATAGGAGGATGTCATATTCCAAGTTCAAAATTTACAGGGTGTTCTATTAAAAAAAAGTCAATGATGTGATAACTGCATATGTTCTTCTTGAGAAACCCTGCATACTATGTATTTTCTTATGTCAAAAAATCCGCAACTAAAAATACTAATCGATGTGTCCGAGCGTTTTTCGACAAAATAATTATCTGAATTTTAAACGAAATTGTTCCTTTCATCATAAACGCACTGTATTTTGGGGGTGAAATTCACCCTCAAAGTTCGCCCCCAAAACAATTTTTTCTAAATATCTAGGGTTCTAATCAATATTTTGGAATGAAACAAAATGGAAATTACTTCTTATAAATAAAAAAATGTTTTACAAGTGATTTCCCGTTTGGGGGCTGCTACCTTATATTTTATTTCAGAAAAACTATATGTTAGAGATAGATATGTAGTGCCGTCTCAGTATAGCGAGCCCACAGGCGACGCATGTGCGGCTGTTACCCTTGGGTACGTGGCATGCGGGGAGCAGTGTTACCAGATCTCCTGTTTTAACAGGAGATCTCCTGTTTTCACTCTCACTCCCCTGTTCTACTGTTTTCACAATGAGATCTCCTGTTTTTAGTCTCAATGTCTATTCTTCTGGTTTCTCTATGAAATAAACTGTTGATTATACTAATTTTCCTCAGAATAAGAATATTTTAGTACGACACTGTTCTCTAACGGCACTGTGTTCGTCACTTATTAATATTTTCAGTCCTGTTATATTTTCTGTAGCCGAGTTCATGCAAGATCTTTTACTGATCTTGCAGTTCATGTACATATTTAAATTTTAAATCCGCAATTCGCGTTTATATGAACTGGGCCTAACAGAAAGCGTTTCGTTTCGTTCGTTTACTTCAGCGGGATTCTGGGATTTTTTATTTTGACAACTGACAGTTGTCAAATCACGTGATGTACCGATGTAATTGCAAACTATTAAACGAACTCCTACATTTATATATTATATAAATATAATATTTTGCTATATTTTGTGCATGTGTTCCTCTATTAAAAAATATATTTATTAAAATCTCCTGTTGAAAAAAGAAATCTCCTGTTTTTTTGGCTACATTACTACTGTTGACAGAAATTTCCATCTGGCAACACTGGCGGGGAGTTTAGTTCGCCCGCAGACGTTGTAAAGTGTAGACGTTTAGTTGCTTAACCATTTTTCTTGTTCTTTGCGTAGCGTGTGTTCAGTTTAATAATCAAGTGTATGTTTGTAGCTTGGTTATATTAAAGATAGGCTATCACTGTGCACGTGTCTTATTTTCCTCACTGCAAACCCTCACAGGTTATGGGTCCAGGAGAGCAGTGATAAGCGTGTTTAAGAAACTGTCAATAAGTGCGCGAATAGTAAAGGCAATACAAGGCCAGTGACCCTTACGTGTGTTGGAAACCTTTTTAGTGGGTCGAAATGAGTATACAAAGTTTCTCACGCATAGACACTCTAAATAAGGAGAACTACGACACATGGAAAATCCAAATGGAGGCGTTACTCGTTAAAAACGAGGAATGGGGTTACGTAAGTGGTGAAATAAAGCAACCGAATGTTACAACAGGCGATGAAAGTTCTAGAAAAGCCCTAGAAGTTTGAAAAAAAGGTGATAGTAAGGCCAAATCCGATATAATTCTGTCCATTAGTCCGTCGGAATTAAAACAAATAAAAAATTGTACGACGTCCAGGTCGGTGTGGCTTAGGCTGGAGGAAATATACCAGTCGAAGGGATCTGCCCGAAAGGCAACCTTGCTAAAACAGCTGACGTTACAACATATGGATGAGGGAGCCGATGTGCGTGAACATTTAAACAAATATTTCGATGCAGTTGATAAACTAAACGACATGGGCGTCGAGATTAATGCAGATTTATTAGCTGTAATGTTGCTATATAGTCTACCAGCAAGTTTCGAGAACTTTCGATGTGCTATCGAATCTCGTGACGAACTACCAACTCCAGAAACGTTACGTATTAAAATTACAGAAGAGTTTGATGCACGAAAGAACGAGGTACGAGGAAACGCTCAAGATACTCTACTAGTCAAGAGGAAATTCAACTTTCGACAACACCACAACAAGCAGGATGCTGAAAATGGCGGAAATCGGAGCGGTTCGAGACAGCAACTACCCAGGAAGGAACCAGGTGCAGAAAGTGCGTTTAAATTTCGGTGTCATAGGTGCAGGAAGGTAGGACACAAAGCCGCGGACTGTACACAAAAAGGTAAGAATGTTCCTAATTCGAACGAGGCAAATTGTTCCGAAAACGTTTGTTTACAGACTGTAGAAACTTTTACTGTCGGTTCCAATCGAGACAAATTGAATTGGTGTATAGACAGTGGCGCGACGTCTCACTTCTGTAAAAATAAAAACTCTTTTTCATGCTTTCGTGACGATTTTCGTGAAAAACTTAGCCTCGCGAACGATTCATCTACTGAAATTCAAGGAACGGGTACTGCGACGCTCGCAGCGGACGTATTTGGGAACTCCAAAAATATTTCGCTAACCAATACGTTGTACACGCCGGACCTGCGTACAAACTTAATTTCAGTCAGCAAGGCAACAAATAAAGGTCTCGAAGTGCTATTCAAGAGAGACGCTGCTCTAGTGTACAACGCAAAGGGCGATGTAAAATTGGTTGCAGACCGTGTTGGCGACCTGTATTATGTTCGCGAAGACATTCCTAAGAACTTTGCTCTAGCCTCAGCTGAATCTCGCGATAGTGTAAAACTCTGGCATTCGCGTTTAGGACACTTGAATATAAAAGATCTCCTTGAAAGCGTGCGCAACGGGGTTATATGCGGAGTAGATTTAGGGCCCGTAGATAAAAACTATAAATTAGAATGCCAAGTATGCATTCAGGGGAAGATGACGAAGAAACCTTTTCCCAAGAAATCGGACAAAGACATGGAATTGTTGGAAATTATACACACAGACGTGTGCGGTCCGATGAGGACGGAATCGCTTTCTAAAGCCAAATATTACGTCGAGTTCATTGATGACCATTCGAGGTATTGTACCGTATATTTTATTAAACATAAAAATGAGGTTATCGAGAAAACCTAGGAATATGTCAAACACGTTCAAAATTTGCATAACAAAAATGTAAAATTCCTTCAATCGGACAACGGTACTGAATATATTAATAAAGACGTAGATGACTTCTTAAAAGAAAACGGAATTGGAAGACGGTTGACGAACCCCTACTGCCCGGAACAGAACGGAGTATCGGAGCGCAAAAACCGGTCACTACTAGATGTAGCTCGTTGCTTGTTAATACAGTCCGGTCTACCTGCTAAGTTTTGGGCGGAAGCAATCAATACAGCAAACTACTTAAGAAACAGATGCCCCACCAAGGCTCTAAATGGTCGAACTCCATACGAAGTGTGGCATGGACAACCTCCCAACGTATCACACGTTCAGAATTTTGGTTCCAAAGTTTTCTGCCTAAACAACGACCCCAGCAAGGGAAAACTGGATTCAAGGTGCAAAGAAGGGACATTTCTAGGTTACTCCGAACAAACGAAAGGTTTTCGTGTCTTCCACAGTACAAAAAGTAATAATCTCTCGTGATGTTAAGTTCATAGACAAAATCGAACGCGTCACAGAAAACTTCGAAGACTTTGTTCCCGAGGACTTGTATGAACAATGCGATGATAAGTTGGAAGTCACTTTACAACCTACCGAATGCATGAACCACGATGGAACCCTTGGGATTGAAGAAAAAAATGAAGAAGAAGACGAGATGAACAAGACAAAAAGGGGACCAGGAAGGCCTAGACTGGAGCGGACTGGAAATAGAGGAAGACCAAGAAAGGTGTTTAACATGACACAGCAGAACCCCGAAGTAAACATCGCAGAACAAGTGTTTTTAGGGGAAGTATCAATGAAACAAGTTCTAGAGGGACCAGAAGCTAAGGAGTGGTACGAGGTTATGGCAGAGGAAATTGCAAATATCATCGAAAACAACACATGGACCCTCGTAAGTCGACCCACCGATCACGAGTCCTGGGAAGTCGAATTGTACTGAGAAACAAGTATAAAGCTGATGGTGCTATAGAAAGACGGAAAGCACGTCTTGTCGCTCAGGGGTTTACTCAGATGCCAGGCGTTTACTTTAATGAAACGTTCGCTCCCGTAGCACGGTTAAGTCCCATAAGACTTGTCACTGCACTAGCAGCCCATTTTAACATGAAAATACATCAGTTGGACGTGACTTCGGTATATCTAAACGGAACGCTCGAAGAAACGATATTCATGGAACCTCCTAAGGAACTGGGCGAAGTGCTTAGTCATATTCAACGAAGTGGCAAATATGATGTTAATTTAGAACAGAAAGCTATGGCCATGTCAGTCAATCTCAAAGGAAAAGTATGCCTATTGAATAAATCCCTCTATGGACTGAAGCAGGCCGGTAGGGTTGTGGTATTACAAAATAAATGAAATCCTAAAGAAAATCGGAGCAACACCTACCAAAGCCGACCCTTGTGTTTATCAAATAAAGAAAGAAGAAACACTATCACTTATAGTCATCTATGTGGACGCTATATTGGTTCTATCCAGAGAATCCAAAGCCATAGACGATGTTAAAAAGAAATTATCTAAGGAAGTCAAGCTTAAGGATCTAGGCAATGTAGGCCACTGTCTAGACATTGAATTTATCTGCTCAGAAAAACAGATAATCCTAACTCAAAAAGGTTACATCAGTGACCTTCTTCTCAAGTTTGGCATGACAGACTGCAATTCGGTATCGACTCCAATAGATAAAAATGTGAAACTCTCACGACCCGAAGTTAATAATAATACTCCGAACGAAGAGGGATTACCTTATAGAGAACTGGTCGGTGCTTTAACTTACTTAGCGTCATGCACACGTCCAGACATAAGCTTTGCTGTGAGCTATCTGGCTCAATTTAATAACTGCTATGAAAATATCCATTGGACAGCAGCCAAACGTGTGTTGAGATACCTAAAGGGCACAATCAACCTAGGACTAGTATTCAAACCGACTACTCAGGGATTAGTGGGTTTCGCAGATGCGGATTGAGGAAATTGCACTGAGGATAGACGTTCATTCACTGGATTTTGTTTTATATTGTCCGGAGCTCCTGTTTCGTGGGAATCGAGAAAGCAACACACCGTAGCACTGTCGACTACTGAGGCGGAGTACATGAGCCTTACGGAAGCAGCCAAAGAAGCTATATATTTGAAGAGATTTCTTATGGAATTTGGTATACACGACCTGTCTACCGTGAATCTTCACATTGACAATATGAGTGCCCTGAAGCTCGCTTGTAACCCCACGTTCCACGCCAGGAGTAAGCACATAGACATTCGATATCACTTTGTGCGTGAAGCCGTGAATGACCGTCATTTCTCATTACATCACGTGAGAACCGACGACATGCTCGCGGACATTCTTACGAAAGGTGTGCCCCGTCCGAAGCATCAGTATTGCGTCAAAGGACTTGGACTTTTGAATTCGGGAGTGCCGAAGGAGTGCACCTGTATGTCCCGAGGGGAAGTGTTAGAGATAGATATGTAGTGCCGTCTCAGTATAGCGAGCCCACAGGCGACGCATGTGCGGCTGTTACCCTTGGGTACGTGGCATGCGGGGAGTTTAGTTCGCCCGCAGACGTTGTACTCGTAAAGTGTAGACGTTTAGTTGCTTAACCATTTTTCTTGTTCTTTGCGTAGCGTGTGTTCAGTTTAATAATCAAGTGTATGTTTGTAGTTTGGTTATATTAAAGATAGGCTATCACTGTGCACGTGTCTTATTTTCCTCACTGCAAACCCTCACACTATATTTTTCAAAAAATTTTTATACATAAAAAAATCATGTTTGCTCAAAAAGAATGAAACTGGCCAGATTCGGGGTTTTCGTTAAAATCTCTTTTTAGTGGGTGAACAACCCCCTAGTGCGAAAAATGTGTACAATTAGAATTAACATTGTAAAATAAAAAGTTTTTACTTTTTCTCTAATTATCTCGGATGCAAACTGACCCTCATGTTCACCCTCAAAAACAGTATTTCCGTGATATCTCAGTTCTAATCAATATTTTGGAATGAAACAAAATGGAAATTATTCCTTATAAAAAACAGATATTTCGCAAGTGTTTGGGGGTTGCAACCTTTATTTTTTTTATGGAAAAACTATATTTTTCAAACATTTTTTATGTATAAAAAAATCATATTTGCTCAAAAAAAAATTAAAATATGATTTATGTAAACAAATTGACAAAATTAAGTTTTCTTTTTAGGGGGATGAACAATCTCCTAGTGTGCAAAAATGTATGTACGATTAGAACTAACATTTTAAAATAAAAAGTTTTTACTTTTTCTATTGGTTTAAAACGGATTTAAACGGATGCAAACTACCCCTGATGTTCACTCCCAAAACTAGTATTTCCGTGATATCTCGGGTTCTAATCAGTATTTTGGAATGAAACAAAATGTATGTAAAACTATTGTTCACAGAACTTTAAAACAGTAACTTCTTCGGCCATTTCATTTAACTACTGCTCAAAAACTGCAAAATTTAGATCCCAGCACACGTTTACCGCTGGTTGGTGAATGGCTTCGCAGAAAATAATAATTTGCTTCAAAAATTGTTTTTTTTACCAACGAATCTCGTTTTACAAGGTATGAAGTTGTAAATTTTCATAATTTGCATGTGCATGTGTGGAGTAATGAGAATCCTCAGGAACCACGACAATAATGACATTACCTGATAGCTACAACAATCAACATTTTGTTTTCATAGCCTACTGAACTCAAAGGTTTCCGTGATGCTGCTACGCAAACTGAAACATAAAGACCTACAAATAATGCCATTTTCCTCGAAAATGGTTTTCTGTTGGCGATTTTCTCAAGGGATATTTTTTTTAATAAAAGACCTTTTCAATGTTGCTGCCCGTTTAAAAAAAATACGAGGACTGTAAAAATTTTGGCCGCTAAAAGGAGGAATCGGAAAAAACTACCACCCAGTATTTCGATTAGACTAAAGCTTTTAGAGATAATACGCCATAATAGTCCAAATAAATGTGCCAATTTTAACGCGATCGGTAAAAGGGTTATGAAGTTACTAATTAAACTACTTTAAATTTTGACAACTTTGAAGGCCTATAACTCAAAAACCAAAATTTTTTTATTTAACTTCATTTTGTAGATCGTTGTAACAGTTTCATTTTAGATTGTTAGAGACGAGGGTTCAAAATACTGTTAAACTGAACCATTGTCATGAATTGTATACTTTCTGTCGTTTTCTATGGTCTGTGTCAAGGCAAGCTTAGCAGGTTAGCCAAAGGAAAAATTCCCCTAAAGTAGGGAGCTAAAGAAATTTTAAAAAGAAAAAAACCTTTTCTTTTTATATATTCCTGGCCATGCTTGGGCCTCGCGCAAATTTTGCGGATTTTTAAAGGTTAATTATTGGGCAAAATTAAGAGTTTTGGTATTTTTCGCAACAGAGATAGTTGGATCTAAGTGCCCATAAAAGATAATTTCAAATATTTCACTTTTAAGGCCGACCTACAACAAAGGTATGTACCTACTTTAGGTTAGGAAAAACATGTGCTTGAGCTTTACAACCCACTTTATTAATTTAGAAAACACTAGTAGACATTTGTAGCATTTACTTTTCCTTTTAGGGCTTTTTTTTGTGTCTTCTCTATTCTGCTTATTTTCTTCCTTCATACACCGACTTAAAAGCCATCGCAGCCTTCTTGCCACACTACCAACCCGCTTCACTACTGCTTGCTGCATGGTATGCATGACAAAAGGGCGAGTATTCTGTGCTGGCCATACACTTTGCTGCACGCCGCTTTGCACCCTGCACCCTCCCAGGCCTAGTGATTGGTGCATGTACCGCTTGACTCTCCGTTTCACCCAGATAGAACTTTATCGCTCCAGAGGAATTCGACCTGTGCAACTGTGCGTCTCCACTCCCCACCACCACTCTCACAGATAAGACTAGCTATAAGATTTAGCATGTTAGAATGTAGTTTTAAGATCTGCTTATGTTTGCTTTGTTTGTTTACCTTCGTCAAGAGCCTCACTCTTGTGGTATAAATTGGCTTAGGGTGCCACACTTCTTTAGAGTTATGTACAACCCAACAAGGCATTCCTGAAAACAATTTAGATTATAAGTAACCTTTCAGATGTCATTACTTGTTATATGTTATATTCACAAATCGTGGGGGTTACCTGTGTAAGCCTGTAGTACAGCGCTGTAGTAAAGGTACCATTCGGTTGGTTATTTACCCGATATTCCATTGTATACTCTATACTTTTATCTGGTTTTGTTGGATATTTTGCGTTATGCAATATAACATAACCCAAATTTGACGCTTTTGACAGTCAACCATAGAACAACAAATAGTAGATTTAATATCATTGTCGCATTTAACCTACTCGGCCATCGGCCACAAAACACGGTTGACTCGGCGGTCAGTCATCAGCCAGTGAACACTGAACAGTAATATTTACCCGCTAGGCACCAGGTGCGTTCCACTGGTGCAGGAAGTGAACCGATCACTTGTCATTCCCTGACAATTGAAATATTTTATAGTAATATACACCTAGTTCAGAAGTATTTGGTATTATTTTTAGTGGACCTGCCTTTTTCCCGTTTTTTTTTTGTATAGTAGCAACGAAGGCATTGTGGCGAATAAAATCCACCATCTTATAGGGTAGAAGTAACATCCGGGGTTGCAAAAAGGGGTGGCGCCTTAAAATTTTTTTTTATTTTACCCAGACCGTCTCCACTGAAGCTAGCTGCCAACCCCTATTGTGGATATTATCCGTCCCCTTCGTCCACTATAGCCACCCAAAATTTTGGAACTACCCCCAGTTTTGTGGCGGTTTTCCCAAACACCGTCACAAATTTGGGGCCCAACCTGTTATTTAATTTTGATTCAAGATATATATTTTTTATGCTTCTATATACAGGGTACAACAAGATATCGGTGACACTTCATAGTTTACATTTGTTAAATTTTACTTTAATTGAAAACCGATTATTTATATGTTAAACCTTTATTTATATGTTAAACTCATATCATACAGGGTAGATCAAGTTTAAAATTGTTTTTTAAATTTTACATCAGATACGAACTTTATAGTTTAACCCATTACACAACCCGCTCTTACCCTCTTCCTTAATAAAGTAAATGTTATTATAATTATATAGGGTGGATCAAATAATATATCTTTGATACAAAAGTTTTTGTGTTGGCTAAATTTCAGGTAAAAGTCTTCAAGATTTTGATAGAAGCCAAGCACTTGTGTTTACATTTTTTACAGCGGAAGGTATTGCGCGGTATTACATTATTAGATACAGGGTGAATCAATAAATTGAGTCTTATTTAAAACATATTGTATAGGTTATACTTTGGTCGTATACCAAATTAAAAAGAATCGGCATCTTATTTACAACAAACGGTAGATATTATTAATACACGGCGATAAAAGAAAAAGAAAGGGTAGTCAAAGTGTGCTGAAGTAACTACTTTGCTTTTGTCATTTTTTTTTTTGGTTCATGAGTCCAATAGTAGCCTTTCGACATTGTTGGTATTGAAATATACTGGAATTAATATACAAAAGGTGGTGAATAAGTATTTTATTTGGGATAGTATTAGAATAAATTTTTCCTATTTTCATCGTTTAAGGTAATTGTTTTAGTACATAATTAGTTAGTTAAGAAATAATAATAGTTCATGCTGTTATATGTTGTTATACAGGGAGTTTCCGTGGATTAGTACTTGGGTATTTAGACTTAGTATTAGAAAATTAAGTCATTAGGATATACGGTCGCCTTTTTTTTCTTTTTCTCGTTTTCTTTTTTTCTCATTAGCACAGATTGGGCTTGTGAACATTACATTAGGACAAGTTTTTTTCTGTCGGATTTTAACTCAACTATAGAGACTTTGCATATAATTCTCGTTCAATATGGAAGTCAATAGGCTCTCATCAGATGAATTGTCGTATGAACTACAGATTCGCGGTTGCCAAATGGAAGGCAACGTGCAACAAAAACGCACTCTTCTTCGGTATGCGCTTCGCGAAGAACGTGAAGGTCGAGCTACTGTGCCAACTTCAACAACCCTTGCAGCATCGGAAGAGCTCAGTATTTGCGGTTTAAAGTTAACGAACTTAGAAGGAGAAATTGGAGCTTTTGATTTTGATAATCGAAAAAATGAATTTGAGCGGTTATACTCGAGATTGCGCCAAAAGGAAGTACAACTCAGAGATGAATTACATGTGATGTATGTTAATGAGCCTCCAGTAGAAAACCAAAATCCAGAGGTCGCATTGAACGCTAACCAGCCCCAGGCTCAAATATCCATTTTGGATACGGCAAACCCGTTAATACCTGAAATTGTTCATTCGCGATTAAACATTTCGCAGCCAGCTGGTACTCAAGCGCATGATCGTAATGAAAACATTCTGTTACCAGAACTTGGTGTTGAAGTCTCGCGAAACGAGACGCAGTTAGGTAATGATCTCGAGCGCGAACAACGATCCCGAGCGTCTACGTCTGCGGCAATACAATCTTCTCCCTTACCAAGAAACATTTCACAACCGAATCTGCCTCATCAGTTGACTCAGCATCCGAATACTGATAGACGATCATCGTGCAATGTTCATTTCGACGATGATACGCAAAGAACATATTTTTCTGAAAATTGGTCACGTGCACCTAATTCTAGTCAAACAATGGCTAATAGCCGAGCTTTCTCTATGGATGAACGCTGCTGTAACTTAGCAAATAAATTTGCTGCTTTAAATTTTTCATCCGTTGACGATGATAATGTCCCAGCGTATCTCCAAAATAGATTTCCGGATATCGGTCGATGGAATCTTAAATATGACGGTGCTTCTAGCGTAAATGACTTTTTAGATCGAGTTCAAGAACTTCGTCGGTCTAGGGGTGTATCCAAAGCGCAACTGTTACGGTCCGCCGCTGAACTTTTTACAAAAGATGCGTTGCTGTGGTTTAGAACCAATTAATTTTCATCATGGGACGATCTTGCAGTAAAGTTACGGGACTCTTTCCAGCCCTACGACTACGAGAACGAAATATGGGTGGAACTACGTCGTCGTACGCAAGGCACTCAGGAACACGTTATTATTTTTATAGCTTCCATAGAGCAATTATTTAATAGACTCCCAGTAAAACCGCCAGAAGAAACGCGTGTACGGATAATAAGAAGGAATCTCTTACCGTATATACAGACCCAACTTTCTTTGCAAACTATCAGTAGCGTTCAAGTTCTCATACAAGCGTGTCGTGCCATTGAAGAGACAGAGATTCGCGTCCAACGGTTCTGTCTGTCTCCACCAACGAACTACCGTCAGTTAATGGAACCCGGTCTTGCCTATCACAGGCCAACTGCGAGTCTATCGTTTCCTGCTGTTTCCGCCATTTCTTCGGAAGATTTATGTCCAAGTCAACCCCATACTTCTGAGGTGACCCAATCAGCCGCCATTAGTACTCGGAATTCTAATCAACAAACATGTTGGAATTGTCGAGATACCGGACATCGGTTCAGGCAGTGCGTTAAGCCACGCAGATTATTTTGTTTTAAATGCGGTCGGGATGGTGTAACAACCGTTCGGTGTCCAAATTGTACAAAAAACGGAAACCAGGGTCGCCAGTAGACCGTCTGCCCGACCCTACTAGTAAAACGGTCATCGATAACAAAGCTATTCTTGATTATGTGTTCGCCCATGCAAAAGATGATAAAAGGCCCTACCTTAATGTTACTATTTTCGGGAAAACTTTCCTGGGACTTCTCGATAGTGGCTGTACCACCACCGTTATAGGTGCTTTAGGGTGGAAAACTTTAAGAGGTTTATGTGTTTTATCTTCTAAGGAAACTCGCTCGTGTTCCGTCGCTAACGGTGAAACTTGCGAAAGCATTGGATGGGTTCGGTTACCAATTCAATTACGTGACCGCGTTAAAATTCTCAACGTGTTAGTAATCCCCTCCATTCCTCATGAACTTATTCTTGGAGTTGATTTCTGGTCCGCGATGAAAATAATTCCCGATTTATTCACGAATGAATGGTCTTTTCGATCAAACGAACAGATGACAGGTCGCGAGATAGCTGCTATCCGATCTATGGATTCTCTGACAGACGAACAGCATAAAATTCTTGCTGACGTAATAGATGAGGCTTTTTCTAATATGGGAGATAAATTAGGGTGTACAGACCTTGTGGAATTGACAATTCGTACAAATGCCTCTCCCATAAAACAGCGGTACTATCCTATCTTTCCGGCGCTCCAAAAAGACGTGAACGCGGAACTTGAGAAAATGCTCGCGGATGACATCGAGCCTTCGAACAGTCCATGGTCATCTCCCATTATCATGGTCAAAAAGCCTGATGGCCGTTGGCGATTTTGTGTGGACTACCGCGCACTGAATAAAGTCAGCTTACCAGACGCCTATCCGTTGCCGTTTATTTCTCGTACGCTAGATAAACTACGCGATGCGCGTTATTTAACAACGCTCGACATAAAGTCTGCATATTGGCAGATTAAGGTCGCTATGGATTCTCGTCCTTTAACTGCATTTACCGTTCCGTCCCGCGGTCTTTTCCAATTCAAAAGGATGCCATTTGGAATCCATTCAGCTCCTGCAGTCTGGCAACGACTGATCGATCAAGTCATAGGTGTTGACCTTGAGCAATACGTGTTCGTTTATTTGGACGACGTTATTGTGTATACGCCGACTTTTGATCTACACGTCCAAATCTTGAAGGAAGTTTTGTCAAGAATTATGAAAGCCGGTCTTACACTCAATCGCGATAAATGTGATTTTTGTAAATCCGAGTTAAAGTACCTCGGATACGTAGTGAATTCTTCAGGACTACTCGTTGATCCCGAGAAAGTCGACGCAATTTTACGTATCCCTACCCCACGCAATGTAAGTGAAGTACGTCGCATAATTGGATTAGCATCCTGGTATAGGAGGTTTGTTCCTAATTTTTCAACAGTCGCCGCTCCTATAACTGCTTTGACTCGAAAGAACAACCAGTTCATTTGGACTAAGGAATGCGAACAAGCTCGGCCCCTGTATTGACCTGTCCCGATTTTACCCTTCCATTTACGATCCAGACAGACGCTTCCGATTACGGTCTTGGTGCAATCCTTTCACAAGTTCAAGACGGAGCAGAAAGGGTTATTTGTTATTTGAGCCGATCTTTAAATAAAGCCGAACGTAAATATACTACGACCGAGAAAGAATGTCTAGCGGTGCTCTTTGCTATAGAGAAATTCAGACCTTATATAGAAGGTACTAAATTTACAGTTGTCACGGACCATTATAGCCTTAAGTGGTTATACAAAATCAAGGATCCCGTAGGTAGGATCGCACGATGGGCTGTGAGGCTTCAGCAATACGATTTTGAAGTCGAACACCGTCCCGGTAAACATCATACTGCACCCGACGCTTTTTCCCGTGCCGTGCCGGTTATCGATTCGTTGTCCGATATAAAGGCATTTACGGATGTGACCGATAAGTGGTATTTAAAACTTCTAAAACAGGTCACTGAACGCCCTCAAAATGATCCTATGTGGATGGTAGAGAACAATCAGCTTTACAGGCTTGCAAAACCGCGGTACCCAGAACTCTCTGGAACGTCATGGTTACGCGTCGTTCCGAAGGAGTCGCGTAAGAATATTATCCGCGAACACCATGACCCACCTTTATGTGGACATCTTGGAATCTCTAAGACGTGCGCTCGTATAACCCAACGCTTTTATTGGCCTAAATGCCGAGTAGACGTTGCCAATTACATTCGAAGATGCACGACTTGTTTGGAGACAAAGCCTGACCAAAAACGTCCGATAGGTAAAATGCTCAGTGCCCAACCTACGGCACAACGTCCCTGGCAGTTGGTCAGCGCCGATTTAGTTGGACCTCTCCCTAGATCGCGTTCGGGCTACGTATATATTTTGTCAGTTTTGGACTGTTTTTCGAAATTCATCCTCTTCTTTCCTTTGCGATCTGCTACAGGACCTGCTCTTTGTAAAGCCTTAGAGGACCGTAGTAGAATAGCTGTGCCGATTCTGCTCCACAATTCAAGATGGCGACTGGAGCAGGATCGGCATAGCTTTCAGCAAGCTACGTCACATCGGCTGACGTCTGCGCGGTAGAGGTTGATGACCGTTCGTGCAGAACTAGAAGTATTATTTATATATGGATCTATCATTAGTAGTAAGGTTGATGATTTAATTAAAAATCAAATACAGAAAGTTTTATCATTTATTTGTTCTTGTTTATTACAATTCTTATACAATATAACATGTTACAATACATTATTTTTATCAATCCAGGAATTATGTTTGTCATCGTAACCTAACCATTTGACAAAAACTTTATTTCCCTTTTTTCGTAACACCTTTTCAACTAAGTGGGCGTCAGGATGTTTTACTTTTTGCAATTCCAGTTCATAGAAGCCTCCTGTTATTTCTTTACCACTCTCATCCTGCAATAAATATGTTGTGGGATTCGTTAATCTTATTTTCCTAATGATAAATATTTCGCTAGACCAATTTGGTGTGTAACCTTTCTTAAAAGCTTCTCTATATTTGCTAATTCTCACATGGTCGCCTACTTTAAATTTTGTTATTTTATCAGCAATTTTTAAATGAGTATATGTTGACTTTAATAATGATTTCTCATTCCTTGATGTAACTGTATTTGGTTTCATCCTTATTGTAGAATGGACAGTGTTGTTATATCTATCAACAATTTTATCTAAAATATGAGTCCACTTATATTCTCCTGCTAAACTAAAAGAACGCCAAAGCATATTCTTTATAGTTCTAATGGAACGTTCCACAATCGAAGCCTTCTTCGTACTATAAACACTGTAGTGGTTAATATTATATTTTTTCATCAGTTTCTTGAAATTCTCATTATAGAATTCCTTTCCCATGTCAGTTTGCAGATTTTTCGGAATTTTTTTAAAACGTTGTAAAATCATATTCATTGCAATTGTAACATCTTGCGCTGATTTGCTTACCAGAGGTTTTGTCCATACGAATTTAGAAAAACAATTAATAACGATTAGAACATACTTATATCCATTATTTTCCTTTGAATATGGTATCAAATCAATTAAATCAGCTTGTATTAAATCATTCAGACCTTTTATTACGGTTCTACGTCTTCTGAAATTGATTCTGGCAGGCTTGTGTAATTCATTAACAATGTCTTCTTTTACACTTGTTGCATATTTGTTAA